>NW_021605089.1:0-42868 GCF_004785775.1 Grammomys surdaster | reverse complement strand
GAGAGAGGGGAGAGAGAGGGAAGAGAGGAAAGAGAGGGAGAGAGAGGAGAGAGAGGGGAGAGGGGAGAAAGGGGAGAGAGAGGAGGAAGAGAGGAGAGAGAAGGGAGAGGGGAGAGAGAGAGAATCTCAGTATGTAGCTCTGGCTGTCTTAGAACTCAGTAGCTCACTATATAGGCCAGACTGATCTCAAACTCAGAGAGCCACCTGCCTGTGCATCCCATGTTCTGGAATTAAAGGCATGTGCCACTATGCCTAGCAAAACCTTTGTTTGTTCAGCCCAGGCTGCTTTACAGGTAGTCTACCCACTGAGTGCTTGGATTGCAGCCATATACCAGGTTTTTTTTATGAGATGTTGAGGATTAAACTGACAGCTGCCTGCTCACAAGGCAGAAAAGAACTCTACCAACTGAGCTATGTCCCTGCCCCTTATTCGTGTTTGGATTAAAATTGTGAGGAAGAACTTCGTATTATCTAGAAGTTATCAAAGTGCAGGTTATGGTTGCAGGTTAAGGGGAAGAAACTATCTCAGTATTTCATCGCTTGCTTTGTAAGAACGGCTTTATTGAAGTATAATTGACATGTAATAAATATGCTGTATGTACTTATCATATATGCTGTGAAGCTGCAAGTTCAGACATGTATGAATGATTTAAATGACCACCACAATCAAAATCACGAACTCTTCCCACATTCTTTCCTATGAATTCCCTCTTGAGTTTTTCTATTTATTTGCTTTCTGTCACTACACAAATGCTCCCCATCCAAATTTTATGTTCATGCATTTTCATCACCATTCTTTACTCAGAGATTAATTTTGAGATGAATTACTGTTGTACATTTTTTATTACTATTGCGTACTACATTAAATGAATATGCTGAAGCTTTTCATACATTTACATTTTGATTTCAGGTTTTGGGGTTACAAATAAAGCTGTTACAAATATTCATAGGCAAGTCTGAGATGTATAAACACTTTTTTTTATGATAAATACCTCGTAGTAGAATGAATGGATCATCTGGTAATTTTATATGTAGCATATGAAGAAACTGTAAAACTCTTTTCACTGTAATTACAATACTTTGAACTATCATGAGAGGTACATGGGTCAGCTCTTCAGATATTTACCAATAATTGGTACATAGTATGAATCTATTCTATTAAAATATACAGTGGTTCTGATTTATATTTCTTAATTACTAATGATTTTGGATATCATATATGTGTGTTTGTCTTATATGCTTATTTGCCATTTGTAAGCTTTTTACTGTAATATTTGATTAACGTATTTTTCAGTGTTGGCCCTTAAGTATTACCCATTAGCAAATATACAAAACTACAGACTCAGACTTGGGACATATTTATGAGGAGCATGTGATGTTTCAATACATACCCAAATTGTGCAATGTTTATTATGTCAGGATAAACATTTCTTGCTTTTCAAATATCATTTCTAATAGTGAAAATATTATAATCTCTTCTCTTTTGAAATCCATAGAACATTACCATTATCTACAGTCATTCTACTGAGCAATGACACACCACAGTTTCTTATCCCCATCTAAGTATATCATCATATTCATTGTTCAAACTCTTTCTAACCCACTCCTTATTCTTCCCAGCCTCTGATTACCATCATCATTTTCTATGAAATTGATGTTTTTATAGTCCAGATGTGAATGAGATCATGTGGTACATGTCTTTCTGTGCCTAGATTATTTAATGATTTCTAATCACATCCATGCTTCTATAGAAGCTATGATTTCATTTTATTCTTAATATAGCTGGGCATTATCCTATTACGTATATCATGGATTGTATCCATTAGGAGTTGAGCAGTGTGTTAAGCCTCAGAACTTTGTTGTGGAACTCAGTTTAAGGCTGAAAAATGCAACACTGACTGGACAGAAGTTGATGGCTCCATCTCCAAACAAGTCACTGGAGATGGACCTTTGGGAGAAGTCACAATCACATTTCTATGCTAGCCAGCATCCCTTGTGGCTTGTTGCAGAGGACTGGAGCTGATGAGTAGGATGTACCAACTGCCCAACTGCTAAGACATGTTTGTACTTACATGGTGAGCCCTACAAAAATTTAGGGACTTGTATCTTTAATGTATTTTCTAGGTAATCAGAGGTCTATAATGTGTTGAAATTATTTCATCTGCCCCTACTACCAGGCATGACATTTCCTGGACTTACTTTTTATTGTCCAAGGATCACATACGCCTTTGGGATTGCATCCTGTAGACATTTATTGTGTAGTCTAAAAGACATATACATTCAAATGTAGCTCAGAGCAAGAAAATGCCCTATAATAGCTCCAGACAACCATGCAAAATGCTGTGTCATTTGGTCATTGTGGCCCAGCAGATTCAGTGGCAATGGCAGCGATGAGCAAATCAGCACACGGTATGTAGCATTTTGCAAGCTTCTGTAAGTAACAGATAAAATTATATTTTCTAATTTTTGTAATTGTTCATGGAAAACACAGGAATTTTGGCTGATATTGTTTTTAAAAGTTTTAAATAACATTTAAAAATAATACATACACATGGGCATTTATGGGGACACTTGTGTGCTATGTCATACATGTGAAGGTCAGAGGACAATTTGTTCTCCCCTCTACCATATGGTAGAGATCAAACTTAAGTGCTTTGACTTAACAGCAGGCACTGTTACTCACTATCTTGATCAGGCAGGCTTTAAACTCGAATTTTTGCCAGTCTCCCAAGTACTAGGGCTATAGGCATGCCTCTGCTGTTTGTTCATTCATTTTCCAGTGAGGAGCTTAAAGATATCTCTAGATATCAGTAGGCACATTTAGACAAATTTCTAGTTTTGTTAGTCTTTGTTCTATGTGGAAATTAAATTGCAAAGTTCCACATTGCTTTAAAAAAACACTCATTTCAGTCTATGTATAACAGGAGAGAAAGCAAATGAGGTAGTAACAGCAGGTCCAAGGCTTATCAGAGGAAGTAAGTTTGGGAAGTTTGTGCTGATCCTAAGGGCTCTCTATAGGTATGCCTGACTCAGCTGATGATAGCTAGCCTCCATGTAACTATTTTCATGTGGGAAAAGAACAGAAGCCTTGAGTCCAAGAAACTACATAAAATGTGTGGCAAAAGGTCTGCTATGTGTTAGAGAAGATGGATGCCTTTGGGAGTGGGCAGAGGAGCAGGATGGTTGGTTATAGCCTTGTGGACACTAGAACTGTAGGTACACACTTTGCAGAAAGAGGGCTATGAGACCAATGTGAAGATTCCCTTTTGAAACCAAAGGACAATGTTGTTTGTATGTTTAGGTGGCAAACTATGGCAGGAAGTGAAGAAGGAATAAGGATAATAAACCAAATGTGTAAATGGAACTACCTACAATTTGAGTAATATTTGTAAGTTTCCCAGTAAGAGTTTATTTGTGAGTCAACATGTGATCTATAAAAACATTTGAAAGGTTTAAATCAACTGCTATTAAGTGTCTACCCTTTACTATCATGATGAATATGACTTTCTGTCAACCTGAAAGACCAGATTTCAGCTTACAATATTTATGTGTTTTCATTTAATTATTTTTTAAATTAAACACACACATGCACACACGCACATACACACACACACACACACACACACAATTAGGTTTTATTATGGTGTTTTCAAACAAAATTTGCATCCCTGTAATCTCCTTTTGAAGTTATTATGTATGCTCTTTTGCCCACTGCTCCTTTCTCCTCACCTCTTCTTATAGAACCTATTCAAATTTCATAGCTTACACCCCCGTCTCTCTCTCTCTCTCTCTCTCTCTCTCTCTCTCTCTCACACACACACACACACACACACACACACACACACACACACAAACACACAATACATATATAAACATTAAAATGATGATGGTAATCAGAGGCTGGGAAGAATAAGAAGTGGGTTAGAAAGAGTTTGAACAATGAATATGATGATATACTTAGATGGGGATAAGAAACTGTGGTGTGTCATTGCTCAGTAGAATGACTGTAGATAATGGTAATGTTCTATGGATTTCAAAAGAGAAGAAAATCACAAGGCTTGCATTTATAGGCACATATCAAAAATGGTTGAACAATAGTTCACCCTGCATGTCTAGAGATCTGGTGACTCTAAGGCTGCCCCCTGGTAAGCCCTACATATTGTTTTCTATTGTTGTATGAAAAAATACAAAGGATCTCTCTCTCTCTAGAAATAAACAGTGAACTACTTTCTCAGCCAGATGATATAGGGTATGACTGTAATCTCAGCACTTGAGAGGTGGAGGCTGAAGGAACAGAAATTCCAGGTCATCCTTAGCTACAATGTGAACTTAAGAGCAGCCTCCATGAGACCCTGTTTAAAAAACAAGCATACATACATACATACATACAAACAAAAAACAACAAACAACTGAATAAAGAAACCAAAACTAGGACTCAGCATTTAGCTACAGCTACACAGCTTCCTGATTGGCTCCCCTTTGTTCTTGTTCTCCAACAGATGTGCCATGTCCAGTTCTCCCAGATACCTTCAATAACCATGATTTTAAAGAAGACAGCCCCATTTCTTATTAAACTCCCTGCCTGCACTTCCTGAGACCTCTAGCTCACCATGCATGCAGGGTACACCGCTTTCATATTTCCTAGGGATAAAAATCCCCACCTGACTTTACCTATACCTCATCCCATACATTCCTTAGGTTCTTAAGGCTGTGCCCACACATGGGGCAAGACTCCTTTAAGATAGCTGGTCCAATTATATTCCCAAATCAGCTCTGCTTAGCTTAGAGCCTCTACAAGTCTCCAACCCACAGGATCATCCTCACTAAGAGAAGCACTCTGCTGGGTTCCACCCCTATGACTCTCTAAGGCTGTCCAGACTAACACCTGGCCTTCCTATACTGTCAAGAAACTCATGTTTCCTAGGAAGAGAACTGTACTCCCTTAAGCTTAGCTGCCTTGGAAATTTTGCAAGCTACTCTGTCAACTGAGGACTCTGTCCACAAGGCTTTGGTAAGAGATTAGTTCTCCCTCCAAGCTCTGTCCTTTGGGATGCTTTCAAACTCCCCAGTCTAACACCACATACTAGGACTATGGACTAGAAGGGTAAAATTTCATAGTAGATGACACAATTACCAACACAACCTCAGGTACCCAGATTCCATCTCAAAAGCACAAGCATCATGAAAAACCAAGACAATATGTCTCCCACAAAGAATATCAATCTTGTAGTAAATGTCCCTAAAAAGAACAACCCAAGAAAAAACTCAAGACATAAATAGAACTCCAAAGAATAAATAAAATAGGTACAAGATTTCAAGCAATTTAAAGAAGATACAAATAATTGCATGAGCTTTAAAAGGAATGAATAAACTGGGGATAGAACTACAACAAAATACAAACAAATGGCTGAATAAAAATATAAGGGCAGATCAGAGAGACTTCCACTGGCAGCTGACAGAACACATGTAGACACCCACAGCTAAACATTAGATAGAGAAAGAGAGCCCAAATTGGAGATCTCTTTTGGCTTCTGCCCTTAGGAGCTTGGGAAATCCCACAGAACAAAGGGAAGAAAGATTGTAGGAGTTACAGGTATTAAGGACACCAGAAGAACACGGCCCACAGAATCAACTAAGCAGGGCTCATAAAGTCCCTCAGAGACTTAAGCAGGAATCATGGAGCCTGCATAGATCTGGACTAGGTCCTCTGCATATATGTTATGGTTATTTAGCTTGGCTTTTGTGGGACTCCAAACAGTAGAAGTGTGGGTATTTCTGACTCTGTTGTCTGCTCTTGGGACCCTTTCCCTCCTACTTACTGTGTTGCCCTGTCATGCTTTAGTATGAGGGTTTGTGCTTAGTAGATTTTGTAACTTGCTATGCAGTGTTTGGTTGATATCCTGGGATTACTGCTATTTTCTGAAGGGAAATGGAGGAGGAGAGGATCTAGGAGAGAAGGGATGTCGGGGATGGAGAACTGGGAGGAGTGGAGGGATGTGAAACTGTAGTTAGGATGTGTTGAAAATGATAGATAGATAGATAGATAGATAGATAGATAGATAGATGAATAGAACGGAGGACAATTCATGATATTAATAATGAATTCAATAAGTTGAAAATAGTGAAGGAAAACAAAGGTGAGATGTACCTGGAGATGAGGAACTCAATAAGTCTAATAAACACTCAGTGAAAACCTCATCATGTAGAAAATAGGATGCCAAGGGTTTGAAGACAACATAAACAATTTAATTATTTGACTTGTTCTTTTCATAGTTGTATATTTTTTAGTTTTTTTCTCTCATTGTTCTAATGAGATCTTCATGCACTATTTTAAGTGGGAATGGAAAAAGAAGTCATCTCTGTCTTGGGTCTGATTTTAGTGAGATAAGCTTTTTTCTCCATTTAGAATTGTAATGACCGTAGATTTGTTACAGGTAGTCTTTCTTTTTTAAATTATTTTTTTTATTGGATACCTTATTTATTTACATTTCAGATGCCATCCACTTTGCCCATTTCCCATCCCTAGAATCCCCTATTCCATCCCCCTCCTCCTATTTGTTTTTGTACTATTTTAATTACATGCAAGTATTAAGGTCAGTTCTAGGTTGCTGGTCTAGCAATACAATAGATGCAAAGAGTCAAGGAAGAAGCAAGACAATAAACACAACTAGTCAAGGGGTAGGCTCAGATATTTTGGTCATCTTGATAAGCCCTTAAAAACAATGGCCACAGGAGTGTTCATGTAATTGGGTTTAATGCCTTGCTTGTTCTTTGACAGGTAGTCTTTCTATGTTTAGTTATGAGGCCCCAAGTCCCATATTGGATCAATTCACCCAAGAAAATTATAAATTAAAAAATTCATGTGCAGATTATGTAGGAAATTGTGTGTAGCATAAAGAAGCCCAATGTATGAAAAATAGGTATAGAAGGAAGACAGTTTTAAGCTATGGCACAGAGCCTCAGAAACATTAGCGAAGAAAACTTCCCAAGTCTAGGGAAAGAGAAGTTCATTTAGGTATGATAGACACTGACAACATCAGATGAACAGGACAAGAAAAAAAGTTCTCATTTTATAGTTCCCATACTGTAGTTAAAGTACAAGTATGTAGAAAAAAGACAAGGTATTGAAAGCAGCAAGAAAGAAGGCTTAAGCAACATATAATGGCGGTCAATCATAACAGCTGGTTTCTCAACTGAAACTCTAAAAGCCAGAAGAATTTAAAACAATTCCAAAGAACATAGATGCCAACCTAAGCTATGTTAATTGACAAAATTATCCATCAGAATAGAAAGATTAAGAAAAACTTTCTATAATAGAAACATACTAAAGGAATTTATGACCATTAAGTCATTACTACAAAGACTACCAGAAAGAATATTGTGGACTGAAGAGAAAGATGAACACATAAAAGAGGTTGTGGATGACAGACAGATGGTGCCAGGACAATAGTTTTTCAAATTAGGAATAAGAAAAAAATACCATAAAGGTCAACAAAATGACATAAAGTAACATATACATTTCCATAATAATTCAGAATATCAATGGCCCAATTTTCCAATGAAAAGATGGACTTTGGCTAAGTGGATCAGAAAACAGGAATCATTTTGCTATCGACATATTTTGCTATTTGCACATCAAATTCAAGGATCGACATTGTCTTATAGTGGAGGGATTGAAAAATATACTCCACACAAATGAAACCAGGTAGCAGGCAGGAGTCACTGTTCTGCCAAAATAGATTTAATATTTGTTTCCTTTTTCTGAAAATATTTTTTCCATACACTATACTCTGAGTATGTTTCTTCTCTTCCAATTCCTCCTAGATTCTCCCCAACCCAGAGCACACTCAAACCATGCTCATTCTTCCCTTATTAGAAAACAAACAGGCATCTACAAATAAGGTAAAACAGAGACAAACTAACGAGGATAGAACAAAACAAACAGGAAAAAGAGGCAAATAAAAAGCACAAGAATCACATACAGACACAGAGAAACACATATTTGCACACATAGAAATTCCTTGAAAACACAAAATCAGAAACCATAACATATAAGCAAAAACTTGTGAGATAAAAAAACCCAAGCATTTGAGACACATACACCCCAAATACCATTGGGTTTGTTTTGTGTTAGCTATCTACTTCTGGGCATGGGTCTTGCCCTTATGTGTGATTTGTATATCTAGTGAGACTCTGTTGGATAAAACTATTTTTTTCATTTGTGAGTGCTTATCAATTGGAGATAGTTTCTAGGCTAGGGATAGTGGCTTGTGTTCACTTCTCTCTCAGTGCTGTGACCCTACCATGGTCACATCTCTACTAGATTTTATAATCTTTCCACATCTTCTTTCTCAGGGTTCCCTAATTCATGAGGAGAGGGATTTGATGGAGATATTCTATTCAAGAATGAGTATTCTAAGGTGTCTCAATCTCTGAGTATTTTCCAGTTTTGGGTTTCTGTATTTGTTCCTATCTACTCCAGGAGGGAGCTTCCCTGATGTTGTGTGAATAAGACATCAATCTATGCATATAGCAGAATGTTGTTAGGAGTCATTTTATGACTATGTTCCTTTAGCAGAACAGTAGTATTTGGTTTTCCCCAGGCCCATGGCCTATCTAGTTTCATGTTCTTGGCCACCTAAGCAGCGTTAGGCATGGATTTCATCTCAGGTAAAAATGCTCTCTTCAGACACACCAGAAGAGGGCGTCAGATCCCATTACAGATGGCTGTGAGCCACCATGTGGTTGCTGGGGATTGAACTCAGGACCTCTGGAAGAGCAGTTAGTGCTCTTGGGCCTTAAATCTAAGCAGATAGTGATTGGTTACTTTTGTGTCACTGTTATACCTGCATATCTTGCAGGCTGGTCACCCCCACAGATCACAGAGTTTGTAGCTGGGTTGGTGTTCACCATCCTCTTTTAGCATCAATTAGAGTACCTTCCAGCACTATGAACATCAATCAGTAGGGCTGAAGGCTCTAGGTAGGTACTAGACCCTAGGTAGTCTAAACTTCTCTGGGTTCAATGAATTTGTAGGTAGTGTTCTTAGGAATAGAGCTTTACCATCAGTTTGTGGAGAACAACCAATATCTTTAGAAATAGCCTAGGTGGTTTGGGAGTGTCTGTGGTTCTCTGTTGGCTAACAACTCAATTAGATGTAACCCACTGGTGCTTTCATTGGGTGGTGAGAGATATCTAGTTGTTGCTTTGTCTCTCTCATTATTTGGTGACCGACTCAATTTAGATTTATTTTATGTGTGCATATGTTTTTAAAAAGCTTCTCCTGTATTAGGTTTTCCTATGATGCATGAAATGCCAGTTAGCTTTGGCTGTTTTTCTACATATTCCCTCCCTTACTCCTCTGTTTCCCTGACTTGATTCTCCCCACCCCTGCCATACATAACTATTCTATTTCTCCTTCCCAGGGAGATCCTTTCTTTGCTCCTACTCCCTTACTCTATGACAAATCTCTGTGGTTACATGGATAGTAGTAGCCTGCTTATTGAAGACTTATCAACATCCACATATAAACTAATACATGCTATGTTTGTTTTGTTGGGTCTGGGTTACCTCACTTAAGGTAATTTTTTTCTATCTCTACACATTTACCTGCAATTTTCATGATTTCATTTTTTTTAAAAAAGAAAACAAGCCAAGTAGTGTTTCATTTTATATACGTATCACATTTTTATGCATCCATTCATCCATTGATGTATACCTAGGTTGTTTCTAATTTCTAGCTATTATGAATAGAGTAGCAATGATCACAGATGAGCAAATGTCTCTGTAACAGGACATAGAATCCTTTATGTATATGTCTAAAAGTGGTGTAACTGGATCTAGAGGTAGATTTATTGCCAGGTTCAGGAGGAATTACCCTACTGATTTCTATAGTAGCTAGATTTCAGTCCAAAACTAATCAAAGATGCTCAGTTAATTCTGATTAAAAAACAGTCAATCAAGAGGATATTCCAATTATTACCTCATAGGCACAAAACTTCTGTGCACCCAACTTCATAAAACAAATATCAGGGGCTATTAAAGAACGTATTAGCCTCAATGTGCATGTTTGGGCTTGCTACTCAGTGTGAATAGTGACAAAGAACTTAGCAGTGTGCCTCTATGCCATCTGCCTGCTATGAATATGTCAAGTTCCTGATAATATGTCCTATGTAGATTATATTATCTTTAGTTTTGATGAGTGTATAGTTGCATTTATTTATGGAGTATAATGTCATAGTTTGGCACATATATTTATATGTAGTGTTTCATGATGAATTCAAAGTAATTCACACTAAATTCAATTAAATTAAACATTTGAATTTGTATGGATTGGAAACCTTAAAACCTTTTTCTTCTTTAGTTTTAAAAAATACGTTAGCAATTTTTTTAGACTATACTTACCCTTTGTGTTATATAACACTATAATGAATTCTTCCTATTTATGTTTTAGTGATTATTATCCTATCATGTTTTTAAATGTCAACGTTGGTGATCAAAAATGCAATTCTGTGTGCATTAAGTAAATTTTTTAGTAAACTTTGTTTTTGTAAGAAATGTTTATCACATATCTACCAAGTGGAAAACACAATGGTAGGTGCTTTAAAAAAAGATACATGATAAGTAAAACTTTGGAAAGGTCCTAATAATTTAGAAACTTGACCCCTACAGAAAGACTTAGGTATACACACAGATAATGCTAATTAATATTGTGAGATTAGATATGCTTCCATAAAATATACCAGAAGGAACTACAGCAAATGAACACCTGAGAAACTTTAAATATCAGAACAAGGCTTTCCACACTCAAAATCCTGCCATTTCTCCTCAGAGCATCTACACTAGTCATATCCAACTACAGTTTATTCCTTAAGCTGATTTCAGTTGTTAAGCCTTTTAAAATTTATTGTATTTTATTTTTCTTCAAGAAACACTGCTAATCTACACAAAGGTATAGTGAATACTTACATCTATACACCCATGAGTTAACCTAATGGATACACTCTGATACAGTTGAAGTCTACCATGTACCACTACCTAACTTTTATCCCATTTTCTCAAAAATGTACCTAGTAATAATAGGTATTTTCATTCTCATAGCAGATTCTCTGTATGCTACATAAGCATGCATCATATTCACTTTGTTTACATATATATGTATATATACAAGTTTATATATCTACACATATATGCATGCATATATATGTACATACACACACACACACACACACACACACACACACACATATATATATATATATAATATACTTGTAGTTATTGTTCTTGTTTTACATGTTTTTAAACTTTACATGTATGTTATAAAGTATCCAAAAATTAGCTTTTTCCATTATCTAGTTTTCCCCCACTATACCATCCAATATTTGTGTTTTTAGGCCTCTCTCTGTGTCTTAGACCTCTCAGAACTGTCGTATCTTCCTGCATCAACCACCCCTCATCCAGCATCCAGTATTCATTGTTTTATTCAATTTATTTTAAAAGGTCTCAATTCAGTAATCTAATGGTGATCCAACTGTAGTGAAGCGTTACTCTAAATCAGCAGTTCTCAATCTATATTGATATTAAATCTAAAGGTGTTCAGAAGCTGCCAGATCAATATGAGAATTTATTATTTAGTAAATCTTGAGTGGTGCTAGAGTTCCCATTGCTAACAAATTCCCAGATTCTGCTGCTGCTGCTGTTTGCTGCTGGGGCTGCTGCTCCATGTGTCCAATGGTCTCATTTTGCTTCAACACAAACTGGATCACTTGACAGTTTCTGTGCATAAAATTCAGACTATGCTAGGCCTCCAATACCTGCTTTAATAAATGCTTAAAGCTTACCAATGCAATTTATTGAAAGTGTACTAAGAGGACTCAAAAAAGTTAAAAGGGACTTGCTTCAGTGACTGGCAGGCTAAAACAAAATGAATATACATCAATCAACTTGAGTTAGTATGAAACAAAACAAGAACACTCATCCATTCATTTATTTGAAATGATTTTATTTTTGCTTTAATGATTAAACAGAGGGGGAAGTTTTCAGTGTATATAAGTGGGTGAAGAATTTTAGAATATGATGATCACTAATTTGTGTGTTAATGAATGTTAGATGATTTCCAATCCACGAGGAACCAATTCATTGATTCTATCTTCATCCATAGCTTCCTTTGTCCTCAATCTGTAGGAAGAATAAGAGATAATTAAGAATTGTAAAACATATAACATGACCACTTTTTTAATTCTTAGGAAAATTAGTCTATCCTATGTTTTCTTAACATAGTATTGAACATAGTTCCCTTTTGTAACTTAAATACTGTGTACCAGGAAACTCTCATATCACCTAATGTCTTCAGTCAGCTGACCATGAAAGGTTCTCTAATACCATAAAGGCCTAGTTTTCTGGTGCTCCTATAACCTTGTAAAGATACAAATAAGTTATTCTATGATAAAAGATTCTGTCCACTAATAAATCATATTCTTTTTTAAAAAAATTCTCATGCTCTTCCATTTAAAGACATAGGCAAAGAAAATCCAGCAGTCTGGATTTTGGGGTGTTATACAGGGCAGCCATAGTCGAGATAGCCCCTTCTATTAGGTATTCACCCTCCCAATTCTATGCTTCCTTTGCTAGGTTATGGACTTCTCAGAGAGTCCTTCATTCTGAATCTGTGTGCTCCCAGAGACTGAACTTTACTACTCCTCTTGCCTGGGGTGAAGCAGGAAGTGGTCATTATTAGCATATATACAGACTTTGGTACTACCATGGGGTATTTAAGAGAAACGATTTCTCTAGTAGACCTACACCCACATAGGAAAACTCACAGGCACGAAGGATAATCTCATCCCCATGATTTTCATTGTTATCTTCCCCTTCGTTCTCCTCCTTATCCTCTTTGTATACATAATCATCATCCTCATCGTCGTCGTCGTCGTCTTCATCGTCATCGTCTTCCTCTTTTACTTCGCTAGGGTGGCCCTGTTGATCTTGATCTTTCCTCTGATCTTCATCAATCTCCTGGTCACTATTCCAGACATACCAGTCTTCCTCGACATCAGGCCAGACCTCTTCAATTTCAGGCCAGATGTCTCCAAAACTAGGCCAGACCTCTTCCACCTGTGGCCAGATCTCCTCAACATCAGGCCATATCTCCTCTTGTCCACACTCTTCCTCTGTAATGGCTCTTACCACTGCCTGTGAAACCAGAAATGCTGCGGTTCCATCGATGTCATCAGCAGCTTCTTCAATTGGCAGCACATGCAGGACAATTTGCCTGGCGTCGTGCCCCATCCCATCACCTTCTCGCTCTTGGTCAGGTAGTCCAGGTTCCTGCTCTACAACAGCAGACATTTCACAAAAGACCTGCCAGGAAAGATCTTAAAGTAGCCGCGAGCTTTGAAGGTGTTGGTGTTGGTTGGGATGGGGCGTTGTTAGGACGACTACCGCCAAGAAGAGGGAGGTTGTCGGTCACAAATACCTCTTAGAAAGCAGTGAGAGCAACAGAGAAGATTTCCCACTGATGAGATGAGGAGTTGGTACCTGTGGAGTACCTAAAAAGGGAGGATGAGACAACACCAGGAGGAGCAGCCTACCGATGCCGGCCACAAGATGGCTGTAGACCAGCACAAGTGGGCGGAGCCTTGAGGAGTAATAATGCTTCTTTTAATACGTCACTAGAGCTGTAAGCTCATTTGCTGAGACAAAGTGATTGACATGCATTGTGTCCAATGAGCTATAAAGGTCCTAAGGACTGCTCAGAATCGTATTTTTTTTCCACTGTGGCATTACTATCATGGGATACCTTTTAAAGTGATAGAAAACATGTCTTTTAAATTTAATATTGTCAGAAAATGATAGTTTGTCAATATAGGTGAGCGTATCTGAACTGATTTTTGTCTTACATGAGTTATGCCAGAGTTATAAAACAATTGTAGAAGGTGCTGGAGAGATGGCTCAGAAGAACACTGATTACTCTTCCAGAGGACCCAGGTTCGAGTCCCAGCACCCAGTTAACAACCATTTATATAACTCTAGTTCCAATCTATCTGGTGCTCCTGTTCTCTTTGGACACTCTACGCACGTGATACATACACATTCATGTAAGGAAAGCACATATACACATATAAGATAAATATAAACAAAAATTTAAAACCCAATCATGTGTAGCTCAGATTTCAGCAGTGGAAGACACCCCCTCCCCCCAAAAAAAGGCAGGAGACAGAAAAGTTGAAATGCTGTAATGGTTACAATCAGAACAAACAGTTGACAGTGAGAAAAAGTTAAAACAGAATCTGGAAAGCATTTAATTCACACTACCAAATGCACACACAGAAAAGAGGAAAGCCATGTCAGAAATTAGAAGGATGCACTAACCAAAGTAAGACCTCCTGGTTCATTCTTTTCCAGTTAGACAAGAATAAAGAATTCCAAAGTATAAAACATAAATTTTGTTCTTTGGAGAAATCAAATGCCTTTTTATACTTATAGTTGATATCTTTAAACATAAAAATATCACATTTCAGGAAAGTGACACCCACCATTCTCTTTAATCACTTCCACAAATTTTAGGGGTTAGTAACAATTTGGCATACTCTCCCAGTTCAAAAAGCGAACGTGACGTTGTCATAAAACACACAAATATCAAGAGAATGTAGAAAGTTTAATTAGCCAAGTATAAAAAACATTTCATGTCCTTCAGGGGGCTCAAGCAAACTTTCTCCACCTCCAATGAGAGAGTGTTAGATGTTAAAAAGGATGCCGTGGAGTAAGCTTTTCAAAATGACAGTGGGAGCCAAGGTGGAGCTTGAACTAGCTTATGGTGGGAGGGTTGTTACATGTTCTATATTGCCTGTACAATATCTCAATGATCTCCCTTCACACAGAACCAGAGCTGTAAGCTCAGTTGCTGAGACACAGTGATCGGCATGCATTGTGTCTCTTCTCTGGGGAACACTGTTTATCCCAGTTCTTGACCATCTTAAGTTGCCTGTAGTTATTTGTCTAGTGTTAGATACAAATAATATTACATGGACTGAGCAGGTTAGATTCATATACTTAGGATCCAATCAACAGCTGAAAAAGAGACCCTGAATATGAGAGATACATGGGACAAACTAGAAATGGGGGAAATGATGTGATTATGTTTTCATTTTAAGTAATAAACAACTATTTGAAAAAAAATCAGGACAGAGTAACAGTGAGTGGGATATAGAAACTAACACTAAAGTTAGACTTCAGAACAAGCTAAACACAAGGCACATTCTGGCTTCTTCAAAATGTGCTTGTTGCATGGGAAATTACTTGATTCACTGCTGTGGCCTGCATGTTTCTTCCTCCACCAAAGTTCATATTTAAGCTTAATTTTCAACATAAAAATATTGATTGTCACATTAGTGGGTTATGAGATCATAAAGGCTCCCCTGTAGTGAAAGTTTAGGGCTGTATAAAATGAAGACAAAATATTGATTCCCTCTGAAAGATGCAGCAGATATACCTTTATATGACATAACCATTATAACTTAGTCTTGGATTCCCAGCCACCAGAATACTAAGAAATAAGAAATAAAATATAATTATTTGTTAATTACCTAGACTGTGGCATCCTGTTATAGCAGCACAAATGGGCTAATATACTTTCTTTCTTCAAGAAGAAAATCACTGTGGATATTTGACTCCATACTTCAGTGGGAACTAGGAGAAATAATATTGGTATAGCTGGTTATTTAAAAACCAGTGTGGGCTTTTACTCACAGGACAGACAATCAGAAAGGAAGACTGAATACAAAATGGAGGAATATAAAGAAAACAGGACATGCAAGGATAGAGATTGTCTCACTTGAGAAGAGTTTGTTCATCTCTAGACTAACAGGATAACTGCCAAGTGAAACACACAGGAGACATGTTTGTATGCCCCCCAAAGCCTCTGACCCTGAACCTGGCAAAGAAGTTAAGGGAATCTAGGACCAGAGGATCCTGATAGCTGTAGCCACAAAGGTAACTACTACCACTGGCACCAAGGTAGACCAGCAGAGAGAAAAGAGGACTCTGGACTTGAATCATCCTTCAAACAAAGCAGAGCTATCCTGTCACTTCTGCTCTCCAAAATTTAGAAAAATTTCTGTTGTGAGCAATCCTAATGAGAAACATCTAAGGAAAGCTACTTGGGTCCTGTAGTTAAACTTAGCCAAAGTGACAGTGCACCAGTGTCTCACAGAACAGCTTTGTAAACATGGCACACATATGCATAATTTTAATGCATATTTCATTTTCTAGCAGAGGAAAATGATCCTACTTCTCACAATGGATGCTACCTTCCCACATGCCACTAGAAATGTAAAGACAAAACAGGGTACAAAGACCCCATTTTAATCGGTCTGTTTATGTTCCCCTAAACCTTATTTTGAAATCGTATTGCTTGAGGTGACAATAGTAAATGATGCATCCCTAGGAGGGGTATAAGGTCATGGTGTCATAGCCCTCATGAAGGGGACCAGTGCCATTCCAGAAGAGGTTTTGGACACATATGAAGGACTTCATGAGGACACAAGGAGAGGGCACTATATATGAACTGGAAAGTATTTTCTCTCAGACAGTGAATCTTTTATCATCTTTAACTTGGTCTTCTCAGACCATAGAGTTCTAAGAAGTACATCTTTGTTGACTAAAAATGCCCAGTCAATGGCATTTTGCTTGATGTAATGCCTCCTCCACACTCCAAATTTAAGTGTCACTTTGTCTAAGCTCAACTACAGGTCCCAGATAGATTTCTTTAGACAGACGGTTCTCATTAGGAATGCTCACAACAGAAATTTTTCTAAGTTTTGCAAAGCAGAAATGACAGAATATCCCCGCTTTGTAACCCCTCCCATGTATCCCACTTTGCTATCCCTCAAATTCAGGGCCTCTGTCCCCCTTCTTTTTAATTTGTATATCAAATATATAAATAAAACCTTCTTTGTGTTCTCAGGTCTGATTATTTGGTATTAAATAACCAGTTGGTGTATTCTACCATAGGGAAGACTATTTCTCCCTCTCTCAATATTCCTTAGCTGCCTATAGTTCTTTGTCTAGGGTTGATGCCCTGTAAGATGTTGCCCTTCCATATTTGCTTGCCTATCGGTATTGTAAATGTCATTCTGAAGGTTTGGAGCTACTTGGATAATCACAATTATTCTTTTTAAGTCTCCTTTTCCCATAATTATCTTCTACCATCCCATTCACCTTAAATCAGTGGTTCCCAACTTTCCTAATGCTTTAACCTTTTAATGTATTTTCCGATGGTCATGCTCCACAGAACCACTGTTCTGGTGCTTATGCCATAATACTATCCATTGTAACTAAAGTAAATGAGAGTTTCCAAATATTGTCTCTAGGGCAAAAATGTTGATCCTGGGAAATATTAATCACATTGCTGTAGTGAAGATACAGAAGTCAATGTATCATTCTGGATAGAACAGTACTCTTAGTGGTTCAAGAAGAGGTTCAAGCTATAATGTTATTATTAATAATGAGAAAAGAATAATGCATGTTATAGATGCCATTCAAATTGACAGTGTAAATTGATGCCTAACTCTATAACAAAATGCAAGCATGTATCACAGTGAGAGGGTACTCTAGTTTGAGAGTAATTGTTACATTTGATTAGAGTCAACTCTACATTGGTTTGGTGATCTATATGGGTACTGTTCCAAAGGAGATACAGAATATACAGGCAGCATGACATACTCCAATGCTATTCAGGCATCAGGAGCTGTGCATGAATTCCCTTAGACAGTGGAGAAGAGTGACAAAATTAGCAACATGACAAATACTTGCTTTTGCCACTTAACTAAAGTCAACTCTAGGGTGTGTTATCATGCCAGGGTAGTGGAGTCAAGGGACAAATGAAACAAATCAAAGCACAACAACAAATCAACAACAATAAAACACATTGATTTCTCACTGTTCTACAAACTTCCCATGCTCCACAGATCTCTATCACAGATGGTAAGGTAGTGTATTAAGTCAGTTTTGTATTATTGTGACAAAATACTTGAGATAAATATTTAATAATGTTTATTATTTATGAATATTTAATTAATAGCATTTCTAATATTTACAAATACATACTAGTGAAGGTTTATTTTGACCTATGGTTTTAAAGGTTTCTGTCCATGTTTTGGGGCCTATGGTGAAGGAGTAAATCATATTGAGGGTCTGAAATGGAAAAAAACAAGTTCACCTTAGTATGGACACGAAGCAAAGTAATAAAGTAGAAGGGGTCTATTCCTAATGACTTAAATTCCTTACCATAGGCCCCAATGAGTAATGATTCTCTAGAATTTAAGTACTATCATAGGCTAGGGACCAAGTCTTCAGAATACAAGTACTTTTTCTTTCTTTTCTTTTTTTTTAAATAATTTATATTTTCTCAAATTGTAATTCATTCACACAGGGGTTATAAACACAGAAAGGCAGGATGAGGGGAAGGGAATGACACTGGAGTGTGGGTGTTCAGGGGGAATACAGATATCTTTTAGAACCAGGTATCGGCTGGGTGAAGTTTCAGGGGATAAGTCACTATGACTCTGCCTATGACTCGCTTGTCCTTATCTAAGTTGGTATTGTCTGCGAAGGCTACCTATTTACAAGGTCTATGACTACTCAGGCTTGTAAATTTCCACAAAAGCTGCCTGTTGACATTAGCTTATAGCCATCTGATTTGATGTTTTTCCACTGAGACCCAAGACTTGGTGTTAGTATACATGTATGACAGGCCTATTGCTGATTTTAGGCCTATGGCTGATTTTAAGCCTACAGTGTGTAAGCAGGGCTGCCCCTGACATCTCCTCCCTTCTCTAAGTATAGAAGGGTTGTGGCAATTCTAAACTTGCGAAGGTGGGGATAGAGGCCTGACCTCCAGTATTTGTAGGGGACCTTGTAATGGATCCAGTCCCCATGTCATTGTCCAGTGAGGCATGAGGGCCATACCCATCCTGCTGTCCTTTTCCTGTAGAGGGGATACTTTTGACATCAACTCCTATGCAGTCAGGCTTGTCCCTCAGGGAACTCAGAGAGATATTTTTATCTTTTATTTATATTCCCTTGTAGTGCTTAGCTTCGAAGCCTAAGCAAGAATTCAGTCACCTGTCAGAGGGGGTTCTGGGTGGCCCCTCTCTGCTTGGTCTAGGGGCAGAAGTCCCCAGTTTTAGGTTGGGTGGAGATGGGTTTTGGAAACACCCTGTATAAAGTAACAACCTCATCTTCAGTCTCGTGGTTTGACAGAAGCTTTGTAGTTTTATGAGGTCCCATTTGTCAATTCTTGGTCTTAGAGCACAGGCCATTGGTGTTCTGTTCAGGAACTTTTCTCCTGTTTCAATGTGTTCCAGACTTTTCCCCAGTTTCTCTTCTATTAGTTTCAGTGTGGTTGGTTTTAGGTGGAGGTCCTTGATCCACCTGGAATTGAGCTTTGTACAAGGAGATAAGTATGGATCAATTTGCATTTTTGTAAAAATGCTGTCTTTTTTCCACTGGGTGGTTTTAGCTCCTTTGTCAAATATCAAGTGACCATAGGTATGGGAGTTCATTTCTGGGTCTTCTATTCTATTCCATTGATCCTCCCACTTGTCTCTGTTCCAATGCCACACAGTTTTTACCACTATTGCTTTGTAGGACAGCTTGAAGTCAGGGATGGTGGTTCCCCCCGAAGTTCTTTTATTGCTGAGAGTAGTTTTCTAAATCCTGGGTTTTTTGTTATCCCAAATGTATTTTAAGATTGCTCTTTCTATCTCTGTGAAGAATTGATTGGGAATTTTGATGGAGATTGCATTAAATCTGTAGATTGCTTTTGGCAAAATAGCCATTTTTACTATATTAATCCTTCCAATCCATGAGCATGGGAGATCTTTCCATCGTCTGAGATCTGCTTTGATTTCTTTCTTCAGGGGCATGAAGTTCTTGTCATACAGGTCTTTTACTTGCTTGGTTAGGTTCACACCCAGGTATTTTATATTACCTGTGACTATTGTGAAGGGTGTCGTTTCCATAATTTCTTTCTCAGCCACTTTATCTTTTGAGTAGAGGAAGGCTACAGATTTGCTTGAGTTAATTTTATATCCAGCCACTTTGCTAAAGTTGTTTATCAGGTTTAGGAGTTCTCTGGTGTAAGTTTTGGGGTCACTTAAGTATACTATCATATCATCTGCAAATAGTGAGATTTTTGACTTCTTCCTTTCCAATTTGTATCCCTTTGACCTTCTTGTGTTGCCTAATTGCTCTGGCTAGGACTTTCAATACTATATTAAATAAGTAGGGGGAGAGTGGGCAGCCTTGCCTAGTCCCTGATTTTAGTGGGATTGCTTCAAGTTTCTCTCCATTTAGTTTGATGTTGGCTACTGGTTTGCTGTATATTGCTTTTACTATGTTTAGATATGGACCTTGAATTCCTGACCTTTCCAAGACTTTTATCATGAAGGGGTGTTGAATTTTGTCAAATGCTTTCTCAGCATCTAGTGATATGACCATGTGGCTTTTTTCTTTAAGTTTGTTTATATAGTGGATTACATTGATGGATTTCCGAAAATTGAACCATACCTGCATTCCTGGAATAAAGCCTACTTGATCATGATGGATAGTTGTTTTGATGTGTTCTTGGATTCGGGTCGCTGGAATTTTATTGAGTAATTTTGCATCAATGTTCATAAGGGAGATTGTTCTGAAGTTCTCTTTCTTTGTTGGGTCTTTGTGTGGCTTAGGTATGAGTGTAATTGTGGCTTCATAGAATGAATTGGGCAGTGTACCTTCTGTTTCTATTTTGTGGAATAGTTTTAAGAGAATTGGAATTAGGTCTTCCTTGAATGTCTGATAGAATTCTGCACTAAAACCATCTGGTCCCGGACATTTCTTTGTAGGGAGACTTTTAATGACTGCCTCTATTTCTTTTGTGGTTATGGGACTGTTTACATGGTTTATCTGGTCCTGATTTAACATTGGTAACTGGTATTTGTCTAGAAAATTGTCCATTTCATCCAGATTTTCCAGCTTTGTTGAGTATAGGCTTTTGTAGTAGGATCTGATGATTTTTTAAATTTCCTCAGTTTCTGTTGTTATGTCACCCTTTTCAGTTCTGATTTTATTAATTTGGATACTGTCTCTCTGCCCTCTGACTAGTCTAGCTAAGGGTTTATCTATCTTGTTGATTTTCTCATAGAACCAGCTCCTGGTTTTATTGATTCTTTGGATAGTTCTTTTTGTTTCTATTTGGTTGATTTTAGCCCTGAGTTTGATTATTTCCTGTTGTCTACTCCTCTTGGGTGTATTAGCTTCTTTTTATTCTAGGTCTTTCAGGTGCATTGTCAAGCTGCTAGTGTATGCTCCCTCCAGTTTCTTTTTGTAGGCACTTAGAGCTATGAATTTTCCTTTTAGCACTGCTTTCGTTGTATCCCATAGATTTTGGTATGATATGTCATCATTTTCATTAAATTCTAAAAAGTTTTTAATTTCTCTCTTTATTTCTTCCCTTACCAGATTATCAAGGAGTAGGGTGTTGTTCAGTTTCCATGTGAATGTGGACTTTCCATTGTCTTTGTCATTTTTGAAGACCAGCCTTAGACCATGATGATTTGATAGAATGCAGGGGATTATTTCAATTTTTTTATATCTGTTGAGGCCTGTCTTGTACCCAACTATATGGTCTATTTTGGTGAAGGTACCATGAGGTGCTGAGAAAGAGGTATATTCTTTTGCTTTAGGGTGAAATGTTCTATTGATATCTGTTAAGTCCATTTGGTTCATAACTTTTGCTAGTTTCATTGTATCTCTATTTAGTTTCTGTTCCCATGATCTATCCATTGCTGAGAGTGGGGTGTTGAAGTCTCCCACTATTATTGTGTGAGGTGCAATATGTGTTTTGAGCTTTAGTAAGGTTTCTTTTATGAAAGTGGGTGCTCTTGTATTTGGCGCATAGATATTCAGAATTGAGAATTCATGTTGGTTGACTTTTCCTTTGACAAGTATGAAATGTCCTTCCTTATCCTTTTTGATAGCTTTAAGTTGAAAGTCGATTTTATTCGATATTAGAATGGCTACTCCCGCTTGTTTCTTAGAGCCATTTGCTTGAAAAATTGTTTTCCAACCTTTTACTCTATGGTAGTGTCTGTCTTTGTCACTGAGGTGGGTTTCCTGTAAGCAGCAAAAAGCTGGGTCCTGTTTGCTTATCCAGTCCGTTAGCCTATGCCTTTTTATTGGGGAATTGAGTCCATTGATGTTAAGAGATATTAAGGAGAGGGTGTTGTTGCTTCCTGTCATTTTTGCTAATAGTGGAGACATCGTTTGTGTGGTTATCTTCTTTTGGGTTTGATGTAAAAAGATTATTTTCTTGCTCTTTCTAGGGTATGATTGCTCTTCTTGTATTGGAGCTTTCCTGCTATTATCCTTTGTAGTGCTGGATTTGTGGGAAGATACTGTGTAAATTCGGTTTTGTCATGGAATATCTTGGTTTCTCTGTCTATGGTAGTTGAGAGTTTTGCTAGGTAATGTAGCTGGGCTGGCATTTATGTTCTCTTAGGTTCTGTATGATATTTGTCCAGGATCTTCTGGCTTTCATAGTATCTGGTGAGAAGTCAGGTGTAATTCTGATAGGTTTGCCTTTATATGTTATTTGGCCTTTTTCCCTAACTGCTTTTAAAACTCTTTCTTTGTTTTGTGCATTTTGTGTCTTGATTATTATGTGATGGGAGGTATTTCTTTTTTGATCTAGTCTGTTTGGCCTTCTGTAGGCTTCTTGTGTGATTATGGGCATCTCATTCCTTAGGTTAGGGAAGTTTTCCTCAATAATTTTGTTGAAGATATTTACTGGCCATTGAAGTTGGGAATCTTCACTCTCATCTATACCTATCATCCTTAGGTTTGGTCTTCTCACTGTGTCCTGGATTTCCTGGATATTTTGTGTTAAGAACTTTTTGCATTTTGCATTTTCTTTGACAGTTGTGTCAATATTTTCTAAGGTATCTTCTGCACCTGAGATTCTTTCTTCTATCTTTTGTATTCTGTTGGTGATGCTTGTGTCTATGACTCCTGATTTCTTTCTTAGGTTTTCTATCTCCAGGATAATCTCCCATTGTGATTTCTTTATTGTTTCTACTTCCATTTTTATGTCCTGGATGGTTTTGTTCAATTCCTTCATCTGTTTGTTTGTGTTTTCTTGTAATTCTTTAAAGGATTTTTGTGTGTCTTTAAGGACTTCATCCTGTGTTCCTGTGTTCTCCTCAAGTCTTTTGATAGTGTTATTTATTTCCTTCTTATAGTCCTCTAACATCATCATTATAAGTGATTTTAGATCTGGTTCTTGCTTTCCTAGTGATATGGGGAGTTCGGGACTTTCTAATGTGGGAGAACTAGGTTCTGATGATGGCAAGTACCTTGGGTTGCTGGTGTTTGTGTTCTTTTGCTTGCCTTTTGCCATCTGGATCGCCTTTGTGCAATCTGTGCTGTCTCTGACCGGGGCCTGTCTTTCCTATTATCTTGGTTGTGTCAGAATTGTTTGGGATGGGGTTTTCTGCTGGGGTTAGAGCTGAGGCCCAAGATCTGCCTTGTGCTCAGGTGGTTACCGGAAGGGAGCCCGGGCTCCGTGTCAGGAGTGGATTCCTGTGTCCCAGTGGGTCCAGATTGCTCCCTGATAGGGGCAGGTATTGCTGCTTCCTAGCCTAAGATGCTTGTTGGATTAGAGTTTCTGGGAAACCAGCTTCCTCTCAGTGCTGTGAGTTTGGGTGCAGTGCTGATTCCCGGGATTTGCAGAGTGCTTGGGCTCAGACCTGAAGATACCCGCACTCTGGGCCAGGAGTGAATTCCTGGGTCCCAGTGGGTCCTGGTTGCTCCCTGTTCGGGGGCAAGTATTGCCACCTCCTAGCCTAGGATACTGCTTGGGTTAGACCTCCTGAGAGCCCTGCTTCCTCTGGTTTCTGTGAGATTGGGTGCAGAGCTGCCTCCTGGGATCTGTGTGTGCTTGGGCCCAGACCAGATGGAGCCTGCTGCGCTCAGGGCCAGGAGTGAATTCCTGGGTCTCAGTGGGTACCGGTTGCTCCCTGTTTGGGGCAATTGTTGCTTTTTCCTTACCTGGGATGCTGCCTGAGTTAAAACTCCTGGGGGTCCCTATTTCTCTCGGTTTTCTGGGGTTGGGTGCTGAGCTGCTGCCTGTGACCTGCTCTATGCTCGGGCCCACACCGGAAGTCGTTGTGGGGAGACTTTTAATGACTGCTTCTATTTCTTTTGGGGTTATGGGACTGTTTACATGGTTTATCTGGTCCTGATTTAACATTGGTAACTGGTATTTGTCTAGAAAATTGTCCATTTCATCCAGATTTTCCAGTTTTGTTGAGTATAGGCTTTTGTAGTAGGGTCTGATGATTTTTTGAATTTCATCATTTTCTGTTGTTATGTCTCCCTTTTTAGTTCTGATTTTATTAATTTGGATACTGTCTCTCTGCCCTCTGGTTAGTCTTGCTAAGGGTTTATCTATCTTGTTGATTTTCTCAAAGAACCAGATCCTGGTTTTGTTGATTCTTTGTATAGTTCATTTTGTTTATACTTGGTTGATTTCATCCCTGAGTTTGATTATTTCCTGTTGTCTACTCCTCTTGGGTGTATTAGCTTCTTTTTGTTCTAGAGTTTTCAGGTATGCTGTCAAGCTGTTTGTGCATGCTATCTCCAGTTTCTTTTTGTAGGCACTTAGAGCTATGAGGTTTCCTCTTAGCACTACTTTCATTGTGTCTCGTAAGTATTGGTATGATGTGCCTTCAAGTTCATTAAATTCCAAAAGGTCTTTAATTTCTTTATTTCTTCCTTGACCAAGTTATCATTGAGTAGAGAGTTGTTCAGTTTCCATGTATATGTGGGCTTTCTGTTGTTTTTGCTGTTATTGAAGACCAGCCTTATTCCATGGTGATCTGATAGGATGCATGGAATTATTTCAATCTTCTTATATCTGTGGAGGCCTGCTTTGTGGCCCATTTTGGAGAATATGGTTGATTTTGAAGAAGGTACCATGAGGTTACTGGTTTATTCTTTTGTTTTAGGATTAAATTTTCTATAGATATTTGTTAAATCCAAAACTTCTTTTAGTTTCATGGTGTCTCTGTTTAGTTTCTATTTCCATGACCTGTCCATATCTGAGATTGGGGTGCTGAAGTCTACCACTATTATTGTATGAGGTATAATGTGTGCTTTGAGCTTTAGTAAAGTTTCTTTTATGAATGTGGGTGCCCTTTCATTTGGAGCATAGATGGTCAGAATTGAGAGTTCATCTTGGTAGATTTTTCCTTTGATGAGTATGAAGTGTCCTTCCTAACCTTTTTTGTAACATTTGATTGTAAGTAGATTTTATTAGATATGAGAATGGCTATTGCAGCTTGTTTCTTGGGACCATTTGCTTGAAAAATTGTTTTCCAGCCTTTTACTCAGAGGTAGTGTCTGACTTTGTCACCAATGTTCATTTCCTGTATGCAGCAAAATGTTGGGTCCTGTTTATGTATCCTGTCCATTAGTCTGTCTTTTTATTGAGGAATTGAGTCCATTGATGTTAAGAGATTTTAAGGAAAAATGATTGTTGCTTCCTGTTATTTTTGTTATTAGTGGTGGAATTATGTTTGTGTGGCTATCTTCTTTTGGATTTGTTTGAAGAAAATTACTTTCTTACTTTTCCTAGGGTATAATTTCCCTCCTTGTATTGGAATTTTCCCTCTATTATTCTTCGTAGGGCTGGATTTGCAGAAAGATATTGTGTAAATTTGGTTTTGTCATGGAATATTTTGGTTTCTCATTCTATGGTAATTGAGAGTTTTCCTGGGTATAGTAGCCTGGGCTGGCATTTGTGTTCTCTTAAGGTCTGTATGATGTCTGTCCAGTATCTTCTGGCTTTCATAGTCTTTGGTGAGAAATCTGGTGTAATTCTGATAGGTCTGCCTTTATAAGTTACTTGACCTTTTTCCCCTTACTGCTTTTAACATTCTTTCTTTTTTGTGCATTTGGTGTTTTGTGCATTATGTGAAAAGAGGAATTTCTTTTCTGATGTAGTCTATTTGGAGTTCGGTAGGCTTCTTATATGTTCATGGGCATTTCTTTCTTTAGGTTAGGGACGTTTTCTTCTATAATTTTGTTGATGATATTTACTGGACCTTTAAGTTGGGAATCTTCAATCTCTTCTATACCTATTATCCTTAGATTTGGTCTTCTCATTGTGTCCTGGATTTCCTAGATGTTTGAGTTAGGAGTTTTTTACATTTTGCATTTTCTTTGACAGTTGTGTCAATGTTTTCTGTGGTATCTTCTGTACCTGATATTTTCTCTTTTCTCTCTTGTATTTTGTTGGTGATGCTTGCATCTATGACTTCTGATCCTTTTCCTAGTTTTTTTTTATCTCCTGTATAGTTTCCATTTCTAATTACTTTATTGTTTTTGATTCCATTTTTAGATCCCGGATGGTTTTGTTCAATTCCTTCACCTGTTTGGTTGTTTTTCTGTAATTCTTTAAGGGATTTTTGTGTTTCCTCTTTAAGGGCTTCTAATATTTACCTGTGTTTTCCTGTATTTCTCTAAGGGAGTTATTTATATCCTTCGTAAAGTCCTCTATCACAGTAATGAGAAGTGGTTTTAAATCTGAATCTTGCCTTTCTGGTGTGATGGAGTATCCAGGACTTGCTATTGGGAAATTGGGTTCTGATGACACCAAGTAACCTTGGTTTCTGTTGCTTATGTTCTTGTGCTTGCCTTTTGCCATCTGGTTATCTCTAGTGCTACCTGCAGTCACTGTATCTGACTCGAGCTTGTCTCTCTTGTTATCTTGGTTTTTGTCAGAGCTCCTTAGGGTCCAGCTGTCTCTGTGATCCAGTGATCCTAGGTGTCAGAGCTCCTGGGAGTCAGGCTGCCTCTGAGATCCTGTAATCCTATGATTCTGGGCGTGTTAGAGTTCCTGGATGTCCAGCTTCCTCTATGATCCTGAGGGGTGTTAGAGCTGGGAGTCCAACTTCTTCTATGATCTTGGGCTTGTTAGATCTCCTGGGAATACAGCTTCCTCTGGGTATTGTGAGACTGGTTGCAGAGGTAGCACTCAAGGTCTGCTTAGTGCACTGGCTCAGAACAGAAGGAATCCATGGCAGTGAGTCAAGATTTGATGTCTTCATTGGAGAAGACCAACTAGGAGTCAGCTGCTCTGGGTGCAGTGAATCCTCAACTGCTCTGAATGAAGCAGATCCTCTGGGATGGGTCTGAGTATGGTGTCTTCCCGGAAGCAGACCAGCTATGAGTCTGCCCCAGTAAGAAGGGCCAGGAGGAGGGGGCAGAGGGGGAGTGGTATTTGGGAGTGTGGGTTTTGGTGGGTGATGGGTCCCTAGTGAGCCACTGGTCTCCCAGCTGTAGCTCTGGGACTTTGGGTCGTGGGGGAGGGTTCTTACCAATTGCTCTGAGGGCAGCAGATCCTCTGAGATGGGGTCTTAATATAGTGTCCTCCTGGGAACAGCTTTTATTATTATTATTATTATTATTATTATTATTATTATTATTATTCACTTTACACCCTGCTCACTGCCCCCGCCCCGATAACCCCTCACACATTCCTTCCCTAATTCCCCCTATCCCTCCTTCTCCGCCAAGAGGATGTGACCTCCCTGGGTATCCCCTCACCGTGGCTCATGAAGTCTCTGTGAAGTTGGGTGCATCCTCTCCCACTGAATCCAGCAGCCCAGCTAGAAGAACATATCTCATGGACAGGGAACAGCTTTTTAGCCCCTCTCCCACTCCTCCAATTGTTCCAGAATCACGTGAAGACCAAGCTGCACATCTACTACATATGTGTGGGGAGGCCTAGGTCCAGTACATACATGTTTTTAGGTTGGTGGTTCAGTGTCTGAGAGACCCAAGGGTCCAGGTCAGTTGACTCTCACATGACTTTAGAAAGGCATTAAAGAATTAAACCATATCTGTCTAGTCTCCATCTTTGCTACAAAGTCTATTTGAACTAAGTAGATAACCATTACTTCTCCTTTTACCTGTATTGGCTGTAAAAATCCAGTATTTTAAAAAACAAAAATCAATGTAACCAAAGACCTATTATTGGAACAAATTATCTATAAAAGCAATAAAGTGTGTACTAAATACAGCAATAAGAGAGATAAGAGGGCAAGGAGGGAGGGGAAGTTCTAGCTTGGCTCTTACCTGTAGCCAAACATGTCCAGATGAGTAAGTGATCATTGTGACTAGGGCACAAAGTGACCGTACTTAATGGTGCATAATGTCTTCCATTACTTAAATTGCCCTCTGTAAGCTTTATAAGTTACACCGACCTATGATTATCACTGTGGTTTATAGTGAAGTATAACAAACAACCAAAACCAAATGACAGAAATCGGTTTTATCTCCATATTACTAAACTGCTTCCCAAAGTTGATGACAGTTCTTTACAATTTTGAATAAACAGTATAGCAATTCTCTTTTTAAAACTTTACTGGTCTGATCATTCTCTCTTTCACTCCCTCCTTCCCCTCTTATCTCTCTTATTGCTGTATTTAGTACACACTCTATTGATTTTATAGATAATTTGTTCCAATAATAGGTATTTGGTTACATTGATTTTTGTTTTTTAAAATACTGGATTTTTAAGTTTATCTGCAGGTGTGTGTGTGTGTGTGTGTGTGTGTGTATGTGTGTGTGTGTGTGTATGTATGTATGTATGTATGTATGTTTATGTCTGTCAGTCTCTATGTATACCCAGAGATCAACCAAGTTCTCTGAGATATGATCTCTTACTTGCCTACAATTCACTGAGTAGAGTATACAGACTGACCAGTGAACACTATATTACAAGTATATGCCACATATCCAGTACTTATTTTAGGGATTAAACTTGGATCCTCATGCTTTATAAGGCAAATCCTTGTTAGACTGAACTACTTCTTTATGTTCTGTTTCATTAATTATGGTTTAATTGCTTTTGCTTTAGTTTGAGCTTTCCTTAATTTTTTAGTAACATAGAATGGAATGTCGAATAATTGGAAGTCTATATCTTTCTATAGCTATTTATAGCTATGAAATTTCCTTCAAGCACCATTTCCCTTACAATTGCTAAGTTTGAGTATGTCATATTTTGTCTTCATGTATATTTAAATGCTTTCTAATTTCTTTTCTGACCATTGTCCTTGGTTCTTAATAATTTAAATATGTGTTGTTTATTTTGCACATATCTGTGACTTCCCAAAACTTGTCTTAGTTATAATGCTATTTCTAAGTATTCCTGATTCTGTTCAATGTTACAGTAAAATAACATATTTGTAGTATCTATTTTTATTCTTGTTACTTTATTAAGGTTAGTATTACAGTATATCATAAGATTTATCTTTTAGAATACTTCAGAAGTGCTTGATAAGACTGCTTTATATTTTTGGTGTTTTATAGATGTATTAGGCCTAGTTATGTTCCCTTTTTATTTATTTTATTGTGTGCATAAATATTTGGCTGCATATGTCTGTACACTATGTGCAGACCTGGTTACTACAGAGGCCAGAAGGGGGTGTGGATGCCCTGAAACAGGCATTATAAAAGATTATGAGCTGCCATATTGTTACTGGAAAAATTGAACCTGGGTCCTCTGGAAGAGCAACCAGTGTTCTTAGCCATAGCAATTTCTCTAGACTCACCTCTTTTTGCCTAAATATTTATCTTTTTCCCAATATTCTGAGTAATTATACTACTCAGTACTTAAATTTTGAGTTCTCCAACTATTAATGTTGATATTTCTGTCTCTTCCCTAATTTTTGTCAGAATTTACTTCATGTATTTGTTTTTTCTTTTACTTGAAAATAGATTCTTGTCTTATACAATACATCTTGACCTCATTTTTCTCTCCTTCTCTCTTCCCAGCTCTCTCACACATTCCCTCTCCCCTAGATCTACTTCCTCTTACTTTCCTTGATCAAATAGCAGGCCTCCAAGAGACAACAGCCAAACAGGGGAAAACGAGATGCAATAAGACAAGGCAAAAGCAATCATACTGATGCTGGACAAGGGAACCCAATAGGAGGAAAAGAGTCCCAGGAGGAGACAAAAGAGTCAAGGAAACATTCTCTTCCTGTGTTAGGAGTTCCACAAAACACCAAACTAACAGTCATAATATATATGCAGATGACCCAGTGCAAAAACTTGTGGGCCTTGTGCTTGGCACTTCAGTCTCTAAGCCTATAAGATCTCTGCTTAGTTGATTCAGTGAGCCATGTTCTCCTGGTGTTCTTCATCTCATCTGACACCTTCAATCTTTGCTTTCCATCTTTGATGAGGTTGCCTGAGCTCCAGGGGGAAATGACTAAGAGATCTCCAATTTAGACTTTCTCCAAATAATATGTGGCAGTGGATCTCTTTACACTGGCTGCTGTAGGAAGGCTCTCTCATGAGGACTGGACAAGGCACTAATCTGTGAGTATAGTAAAATATCATTAGGAATCTATTTATGTATGTATGTATTTATTTATTTATGCATTTGTTCATTCGTTCGTTCATTCATTCATTCATTGGCTGGTTGTATTTGGTTCTACCCTAGGTCTCTGAGCTAACCAGTCTTTTGGTTCCTGGCCATCTGAATAGAACAGGGCATGGGCTCTTTTTCATGGGGTGGGGTTCAAGTTAAATCAGATACTGGTTGGGAACTCTTATAAGTTCTGTGCCACAATTGCCCCAGCATGTCTTGCAGGCAGGGCAGATTATACATCAACGATTTTGTGGTTGGGCTGGTGTTCAGGATTTTTTTCTTTTTATAGCTTGTAGAGTACCTTCCCACACCAAAGAGATTGGAACATAGGAGTAAACATATTCCATGTTAGCACCAGCTTACCCTCACTATGTTCAATTAGCTGTTTGGATGTTGCTGTCTGGCAATGGGGACCTCACTGTAAGTTTTCAGAGAGTGACACTCTGTCTAAGCATCAGCCTGTGTTGTTTAGGAATCCAATCCAATCCAGTACCACCACTGGAGACCTTGCCTTGCCACAAAAGATGCCCAGTTCAGACATAATTACTAGGAGTCCTCACTAAGGTCATCCTCATAGATTCCAGGAAGTTTCCACTGCACTAGGCTTCTACACCGTTCCCCAAATGCCTCCAATTCCAGCTGTCTCTACTACATTGTCTGTCCATCCCCACCTTCTGCACCTCCTCCTGTTCCCATCCCCATCTGTTCGTAGTCTACCCACAAAATCTCTTTTATTTTTCATTCTCAGAGATATTCATGTGTACCTGACCTCTATGGGTCTGTGGATTGTAGCCAATTATCATTTACTTAACAGCTAAAATCTACTAACATGTGAATACATACCATATTTATCTTTCTGTGTCTGAGTTACCTCACTTGGGTTGATTTTTTTTCTAGTTCCATCAATTTGCCTGCATCTTTCATGTCATATTTTAACAGCTAAGTGCTATTTTATTGTGGAAATGTACCATATTTTCTTTATCCATTCCTTGGTTGAGGAACATCTAGATTGTTTCCAGTTTCTGGCTATTATTTATAAAGCCTAAAGATGCCATGAACATAGTTGATCAAGTGTTCTTGTGGTAGGATAGAGCATCCATTGGGTATTCCCAGGAGTGACATAGCTGGGTCTTGAGGTAGATCAATTCCCAATTTTCTGAAAAACTGCCATATTGATTTCCAAATTGGCTGAACAAGTTTTACTCTGACCAGAAATGGAGGAGTGTTTTCCTTACTCTGCATCTTTGCCAGCATGAGCTGTCACTTTGGTTATTTATCTTACCCATTCTGATGGGTGTAAAATGGAGTCTCAAAGTAGTTTTGATTTGTATTTCTCTGATGTCAAAGGATGTTGAACATTTCGTTAGGTGTTTCTCAGGCATTTGAAATTCCTCTATTGAAAGTTTTCTGTTTAGATCTGTACCCCATTTTAAATTGGATTATTTGATTTTTTGATATCTATTTTCTTGAGTTCTTTATATATTTTGGATACTAGTCCTCTGTCAGATGTGGAGTTAACAAAAATCTCTTCCTGTTCTGTAGGCTGCCATTGTGTCCAATTGATGGTATTCTTTGCCTTAGAGACTCTTTTCAGTTTCATGAGGTCCCGTTTATTAATTGCTGATCTTAGTGTCTGCACTGTCAGTATTCTGTTCAGAAAGTTATCTCCTGTGCCAATGCATTCCATACTATTCCTCACTTTCTCTTCTATCAGGTGCAGTGTACTTTGGTTTTCTCTCGAGGTCTTTCATCAAATTGGACTTGAGTTTCTGGAGTTCTTTATATATTTTGGCACCAAATATGGATCTATTTGCATTCTTCTACATGCTGACATCCAGTTAGACCAGCACCATTTGTTAAAGATGCCCTTTATCAAATCAAATCAAATCAAATCAAATCAAATCAAATCAAAACAAAACAACAACAACAACAACAAAAAAAACCCCACAGGTATCCACAGGTTTATGTCTGGGCTTTCAATTCATTCTCAATGATCAACGTGTCTGTGTTTATTCCAGTACTATACAGTTTTTTTATTACTTTAGTGCTGTAGTAAATCTTGAAATCTGGCATGGTCATACCTCCAAGAGTTATTTTTATTGTACAGGATTGTTTTAGCTATCCTGTTTTGTTTTGTTTTCCCCATATGAAGTTAATTCTTGTCCTTTTGTGTTCTTTAAATAATTGTGTTGGATTGCATTGAACCTGAAGATTGCTTTGGTAAGATACCCATTTTTACTATGTTAATTCTACTGATCCATGAGCACTGGAGATTTTTTTATCTTATGATATCTTCTTCAATTTCTTTCTTCAAAGACTTGAAATTTTTATAATATAGGTCTTCTACTTGCTTTGTTAGAGTTACCCCAAGACATTTTATATTATCTGAGGCTATTGTGAAGGATATTATTTCCCTGATTCCTTTCTTAGTCCACTTATCATGTTTATATATGTGGACTACTGGTTGTTTTGAGTTTATTTTTTATCTAGCCACTTTGCTGAAAGTGTTTATTAGCTCTAGAAGTTTCCTGATGGAATTGTTAAGGTAATTTTTGTATACTATCATATCATCTGCAAATAATAGTGCTCTGACTTCTTTCTGTTCAAATTTGTAGCCCCTTGATCTCTTTCAGTTGTCTTATTGTTCTAGCTAAAACTTCAAATACTATATTGAATAGATATGAAAAAGTGGGAAACCTTGTCTTGTTCCTGATTTTAATGGAATTGCTTTGAGTTTCTCTCCATTTAATTTGATGTTGGCTAAAAGCCTGCTATAAGTGTCCTTTATTATGTTCAGGTATGTCCCTTGTATTGCTAATCTCTCCTAGACTTATAGTGAAAAAATGTTGGTTTTTGTCAAAGACCTTTTCTGAATCCAATGAGATGATCATGTGGATTTGTATTTCAGTTTGTTTATATGGTGGATTACATTTAGTGACTTTTCAATATTGAACCATCCCTGTTTCCCTGGAATGAAACATAGTTGACCGTGATGGATATATTCTTGGATTTAGTTTGCAAGTATTTTACTAAGTAACTTTATCTATGTTAATGAGGGAAAATGGTCTGTAATTCTTTTTGCTGAGTCTTTATGTGTTTAGGTATCTGTTTAATTTTTGTCTGGATGACATGTCCATTAGTGAGTGTGATATATTGAAGTCTCCCACTATCATTGTGTGTGGGTCAATACGTGATTTAAGTGGTATTTCTTTTTACAAACATGAACACCCTTTGTTTGAGACATAGATATTAATAATTGAATTGTCATCTTGGTGAATTTTTCCTTTGATGAATATGTAGTGTTCTTCCTCATCCCTTTTGTTTAACTTTGGCATGAAATCTATTTCATTAGATATTAAAATGGTTACACCAGCTTGCTTCTGAGGGACATTTGCTTGGAATGTCTTTTTCCAGCCCTTTACCCTCAGGTAATGTCTATTGTTTGTGTTAGGGTTTCTGTTGCTGCAACAAAATATACTATGACTAAAAAGCACATTGGGGAGGAAAGGGTTTATTTGGCTTACACTTCCAGATCACAGTACATTGTTGGAGGAAGTAGAGACAAGAATTTAAACAGATATGGAACCTGGAGGCAGGAACTGATGCAGAGTTCACGGCGGGGGCAGAAGAGGGGAAGTACTGCTTTCTTCCCCTGGCTTGCTCAACCTGCTTTCATATAAAACCCAGGACTACTAGCCCAGGGATGGAACCACTCACAATGGGCTGGGCCCTCCCCCATTGATCACATACAGATGGCTCTCATAGAAACATCTAAACTGAGGCTCCTTCCTTTCTGATTGACTCCAGCTTTTGTCAAGTTGACACACAAAACCAACCAGTACGTCTATCGTTGATATTGAGTTGGGTTTCTTTCTTTTTTAAATTTGATTTCATTTTTTTTTTACTTATTCACTTTACATCTCACTCATTGCCACCCCCAGGTCATTCCTTCTCACAATCCTTCCTCCATCCACTCTTCCTTTATCCTCTGAGTGGGTGGACCCTTCCTCCGGGGGGTCCACCCCATCCCTGACCCTGGCACTTCAAGTCTCCTGAAGGCTAGGCACTTCCTCTCTCACTGAGGCTATGCAAGGCAGCCCAGCTAGTAGAACATAACCCACATTCAGGCAACAGCTTTTGGGATAGCCCCCATTCCAGTTGTTTGGGATCCATATGAAGGCCAAGCAGCACATCTACTGTTGCTACATATGAGCAGGGAGGCCTAGGTCCAGCTCAAGTATGTTCTTTGGTTGGTGGTTCAGACTTTGAGAGCCCCAAGGGTCCAGGTTAGTTGACTTTGCTAGTCTTCTTGTTGAGTTCTTATGCCCATTGGGACCTGCAATCTTTCCTCCTAATCTTTTATAAGAGTCCCCAAGTTCCATACACTGTATGTCTGTAGGTGTCTTTATCTGTCTGAGTTAGCTGCTTGGTGGAGTCTCTCAGAGAACATGATCCTGTCTGCTAGCAAAACAGAGCTTCATTAATAATGTTAGGAATTGTGCTTCCCCATAGGAGGGGTCTCAAATTGGGCCAGTTATTGGTTCGCCATTTCCTCAGTTTCTGCTCCATCTCTTGTGCCTACATTTCTTGTAGACAGGATAAATTTTGGGTTGAAAGTTTTGTGGGTAGTTTGGTGTCTTTATTGCTCCACTGTGGTTCCTATCTGGCTACAGGAGGTGGTCTCTTCAGGTTCCATATCCTTAATGTAATGAGTTACAGCTAAGGTCACCCCCACTGATTCTTGGGTGCCTCTCTTATCTCAAGGTCTCTGTCTCATCCTGGAGATGTCCCCTACCTCCTTACTCCCATCAGTTGCAGATTTCCATGGCCATCCAGCCATCTGTTCTGTCCTTCCCAACACCTGACCCTGAACTCCCATTCCCCTCCGCATCCCCTCTCCCTCCCAGTTCACTCACTCCATATGCCTCTTATGCCTATTTTATCCCCCCTTATAAGTGATATTCAAGTTTCTTGCTTGGGTCTGCCTTCTTGTTTAGCTCGTTTGGTTCTGTGAACTCAAACATGGTACCTATATTTTATGGCTAATATCCACTTATAAGTGAGTACATACCATGCATGTTCTTTTGGAACTGGGCTACTCAGGATGATATACTTAAGTTCCATCCATTTGGCTGCAAAATTCATGCTGTCTTGGCTTTTAATAACTGAATGGTATTTCATTGTGTATATGTACCATATTTTCTTTATTGATTCTTCAGTTGAGGGACATCTAGGTTGCTTTAAGTTTCTGACTATTCTGAATAAAGCTGTTATGAACATAGATGAGCAAGTGTCCTTGTGGGATGTTGAAGCATTATTTGTGTATATGCCCAGGAGTGGTATAGCTGGGTCTTGAGGTAGAACTCTTTCTAGGTTTCTGAGAAAATGCCAAATTGATTTCCAAAGTTGTTGTACAAGTTTGCACCAGCAATGAAGAATTGTTACCCTTGCTCCATATTCTTGCCAGCATGTGCTATCTCTTGAGTTTTTGATTTTAGTCATTCTAATGAGTGTATGATAGAATCTGATAGTTGTTTTGATTTGGATTTCCCTGATGACTAAAGACTTTGAACATTTCTTTAAGTGCTTCTCAGCCATTTGATATTCCTCTGTTGAGAATCGTATTTAGTTCTGTATCGTACTTTTTAAAATTGGTTATTGTTGGTGTCTAACTTCTTAAGCTCTTTGTAAATTTTGGATATTAGCCCCCTGTCAAATGTAGGGTTGGTGAAGATCCTTTTCCAATCTGGTGGCTACCAATCTGTCCTATTGAGAGTGTCCTTTGCCATATAGAAGCTTTGTAGTTTTATGAGGTCTCATTTATCAATTGTTGATCTTACAGCCTGAGACATTGGTGTTCTGTTAAGGAAACTCTCTCCTGTAGCAATGTGTTCAAGGGTATTTCCAAATTTCTCTTCTATGAGATTCAGTGTATCTGGTTTTATGTTGATGTCCTTGAACCACTTGGACTTGAGTTTTGTTAAGGGTGATAAATATAGATCTATTTTCATTCTTCTACATGTAGACATCCAGCTAGTCCAGAACCATTTGTTGAAGATGCACTCGTTTTTTCATTATATGGTTTCAGCTTCTTTAAAATCAGGTGTCCATAGGTGTGTATGTGTTTATTTTGGGGTATTTGATTCTATTCTGTTGTTCAACCTGTTTGCTTCTGTACCAATCCCATGCAGTTTTGTTTCTAGTCACTATTGCTTTGTAGTACAGCTTGAGGTTAGGGATGGTGATTCCTCCAAAAGTTCGTTTATTTTTCAGAATTGTTTTGGCTATCCTGAGTTTTTTGCTTTTCCATGTGAAGTTGAGAATTTCTCTTTCAAGGTCTCTAAAAAATTGTGTTGAAATTTTGATGGTGATTGCATTGAAGCTGTAGATTGCTTTCAGTAAGATGGTCATTTTCACTATGTTAATTCTGTCTATCCATGAGTATGGGAGATGTTTGTATCTTCTGATATTTTCTTCAATTACTTTCATCAGTGAATTGAAGTTCCTGTCATACAGATCTTTCCCTTGCTTGTTTTGAGTTACATGATGATATTTTATATTATTCATGGCCTTTGTAAAGGGTATTGTTTCCCTAATTTCTTTCTTGGACCATGAATCATTTGTATAGAGGAAGGCTACTGATTTCTTCTGTCTAACCACTTTGCTGAAGGTATCTATTAGACGTAGGAGTTATCTGAAAGAGTCTTTGGGGTCACTTATGTATAATATCATATCATCCACAAATATCAATACTTTGATTTCTTCCTTTCTGATTTTCATTCCTTTGATGTCCTTTAGTTGTTTTATTCCTTTGAGTAGAACTTCAAATACTATGTTAAATAGATAGGGAGAGAGTAGGTAGTTGTATCTTGTCCTGGTTTTAGTGGAAATGCTTTAAGTTTCTCTACATTTAGTTTGATGTTGGCTATTGTCTTGTTGTGTAGTGTTTTGATTATGTTTAGGTATGTGCCTTGTATTCTTGATCTCTCTAATACTGTTAAGATGAAGGGATGTTGGATTTTATGAAAGGCTTTTTCAGCATATACTGAGATGATTATCTATTTTTTTCTTTCATCTTGTTTATATAGTGTATTATATAGTGTATTATAGTCATGCAAACTTTTTTCATTTTTTATTGGATATTTTATTCATTTACATTTCAGATGTCTTCCCCTTTCCACATTTCCCCTCCCTAGAAATCCTGTATACCATCCAACTTCCTCCTTTTTGCTTTTATACCATTTTAATTACATGCAAGTATTAAGGTCAGCTTTAGATTGAGGAACTAGGAATAAAATAGATGCAAATAGTAAAGAAAAAAGCAATACAATAAACACAAGTAGCCAAAGAACAAGCAAGGCAATAAACAAAATTCCATGAACACTCCCATGATCACTGTTTCTAGGGGCTTATCAGGATGATCAAAATATCTGAGCCAACTTCTCTGTCCTAGCCCAAAGTCATTTTCATGTCTGAAGCCTACTTTCTTGTTGTAACCTAAAATTTAGATTCCTGCCTGAAATTACTTCTTTGTTCAAGCCTAATATTTAGATTCCTGCCTGAAATTACTTCTTATCTGTTGTGGAATATGCATTACCAAAAGCAATGTACTTCTGTCTTAGGTTGGTAAGGCTCTGTGCAGAACCTTACTCATCCTTGGCTTGCCAGTCTGTTAATTAAATAAGACTGTCTTGGGGTCCATTTTCAGGTTCATGCCATGTACTTTGGCTGCCAACATGTTGATGTTGTTAGAGACAAGCTTTAATGCAATGGGCAGAAGTAAAAGTATTCCCAGGACAAAAAGGGCTACCACGATCAAACTATATATGCCATTCTCAAAGCTTGACAAAAATAGAAATACTGACCTCAGGCCATGGGTAATTTTATCAGCAGTATCTTCCACATCAACACTCAGCAGAACAACATTCTTTGAATTCATAAGCACACTATGCAAAGTTAAAACATCCAGAGAGATGTTAGAATTATGCCAAATAAACTGCAAATATCTTTAAACTTTTTCCTAATTATAATTACTACCACTGTAAATTTTAGAACTAACATGAATCCAGTGGTATTTGGCATGGCACTTGGGATGGTTCCTTATTCTTAAACTCTGAACCTCCTTCCAGTATTTGAATAGGATAAAGAGCCTCAATCTGTTGTTTCAAATGCCTATCTAAATCTTCTTGTGTATTTAACACCTTAGTAACATTTTTTGCTAAATGATTAACAAAATTAGCTGTCTGAATTTCTTGTGTCAAAGCAATTGCAGAAGCAGTGATGCTAGCAATTAATGTAATTAAAGCTGTTATACCAGCAATAATCAAGCCCACTACCCTCTTCTTCTGCTTAAAGCCTGACTCACTTCTTCCAGTACTTGCAAGTGTTTTTTGGATGGGCAAGGTTCTGTGATACACAGGGCAAAAACAAAAGCTGGTTGATAGACCTCCGTAACTGACATGCTAGATTTCAACACACTAACACTATTAGAAAGTGTGCAATCAATGCAAGTTATATTAAATACTGTAGAAGAAACAAAAGGAATTTTAATTTGACAATTAAAAGAGTCTTAACACATGTACTAACACATTTTTGAAATCTAGATCCTACCCCAACTTTATCCCTTGCTAGTATAACATCTTAGAAAACTGCAGCTAACTTCCAGATATGTCTCTGAAAATGTCTAGAACCCGACTTCCAAATGAAGACTGTTATTTCCAATATTGGATTGATTTCTAGACTGGTACATGATTGAGTCCAAATAACTGGTCACATTTAAGAAAAATACAGGAGACATTATAACTTCTCTTTTTAATTCTCTGTTCCACAAGGTCTAAAACTTGAGGCAAGGCAGTTTGTCCCATCAAGGGTATAGGTAAGCAAAAGTGAGTCAGGAATATATGTCCAATACAGCTTCCCAGTCACCATTGTCAGGATACTCAGGAAGCTCATAGGTCAGTACCATTAATTGTCTGGGTATAAGCATGTCTTACCTGTCACTCTGGCAGCCACCATGCTCTATCCTGCAGAAAGACATAAACATGCCCTCTTCCCCATATTAAATACCTGATCAGGATCATGCCATATGCCAGTAAGTGGATCCTTCCCTTTCACCTATGCATAAGAATGCCTAGTTGTAGAGTGCCATAGACACTCAGCAGAGAGTTCTTTGGCATCCAGTTTTTAAAAAAAAATTAAAAGAAAAAGTTCATGATTTAAATAAATTTGTGGTATAATGGGATATACCTCCCCACTTTTCTTTTCAGGAAGATATTGTTTTAATGTTCCTTAGGCGCCTTCCACAGTCCCTTGTTCTTGAGGATTATAAGGAATCCTAGTAATATGGGTAATATTAAATTGCTGCTAGAAATTCTCAAATGCTCGACTGCAATTGCCAGTTTCATTATCTGTTTTTATTTGTTTTTCTTTTTGTTTCCTTTTTTATTATTTGATACTTTATTTATCTATATTTCAGATATTATCCCCTGTCCCTGTCCCCGCAGAAACCCTTATCCCATCAACCCTCCTCCTATTTCTATGAGAGTGTGCCCCTAACCAATCCACCAATTCCCACCTCTTCACCCTTGAATTCCCCCTCACTGGGGCATCAGGCCTTCAAGGTACCAAGACCCTCTTCTCCCACTGATGCCCAACAAGGCCATCCCCCACTAAATATGCAGCTAGAGCCATGAGTTCCTCCATGTATGTTCCCAGGTTAGCTGTTTAGACCCTGGGACCACTGGTTGATTGGCATTGTAGCTGTCCCCATGGGGCTGCAAGCCCCTTCAACTCCTTCAGTCTTTTCTCTAACTCCTCCATTGGATACCCTATGATCAATTCAATGATTAGCTCCAAACATCTGCCTCTGTATATGTGAGACTCTAGCAGAGCCTGTCAGGACACAGGTATATCAGGGTTTGGTCAGCATGCACTTTCTGGCATCCACAACTGTGCCTGCATATGGTGACTGCACGTGGGCTGGATTCCGAGGTAGAGCAGTCCCCAGATGGCCTTTCCTCAAGTCTCTGCTCCACTCATTGTCTCATATTTGCTCCTGTGAGTATTCTGTTACTCCTTTTAAGAAGGACCTGAGTGCCACACTTTAGTCTTTCTTCTTCTTGGGCTTCATGTGGTCTGTGAGTTATATCTTGGCTACTGTGAGTTTTGGGCTAATATCCACTTATCAGTGAGTACATACCATATGTATTCTTTTGTGATTGGGTTACCTAACTCAGGATGATATTTTCTAGTTGCATTCATTTGCCTAAGAATTTCATGAATTCATTGTTTTTAATAGCTGATTAGTAATTCATTGTGTAAATGTACCACATTTTCTGTATCCATTCCTCTGTTGAAAGACATCTGGGTTCTTTCCAGCTTCTGGCTATTATAAATAAGGCTGCTATGAACATAGTGGAGCATGGGTCCTTGTTACATGTTGGGAGATCTTTTGGGTATATGCCCAGGAGACGTATCGCTGGATCCTCAGGTAATGCTATGTCCAATTTTCTGAGGAACTGCCAGACTGATTTCCAGAGTGGTTGTACCAGCTTAAAATACCACCAACAATGGAGGAGTATTCTTCTTTCTCCACATCCTAGACAGCATCTGCTGCCATCTGAGTTTTTAATCTTAGCCATTCTGACTGGTGTGAGGTGGATTCTCCGGGTTGTTTTGATTTACATTTCCCTGATGACTAAAGATGTTGAACATTTCTTTAGATGCGTATCGACCATTCGATATTCTTCAAATGAAAATTCTTCCTTGAGCTCTGTACCCCATTTCTAAATAGGGTTATTTGATTGTCTGGAGTCTAATTTCTTGATTTCTTTGTATGTTTTGAGTATTAGCTCTCTATCATATGTAGGATTGGTAAAAGTATTTTCCCAATCAGTTGGTTGCCATTTTGCTTCCCGTTATTTTTGTTATTAGAGGTGGAATTATGTTTGTATGGCTATTATATTCTCTGGCTTTCATATTCTCTGGTGAAAAATCTGGTGTAATTCTGATAGGTCTGCCTTTATAAGTTACTTGACGTTTTTCCCCTTACTGCTTTTAACATTCTTTCTTTGTTTTGTGCATTTGGTGTTTTGTGCATTATGTGAACGGAGGAATTTCTTTTCTGATCTAGTCTATTTGGAGTTCTGTAGGCTTCTTATATGTTCATGGGCATCTCTTTCTTTAGGTTAGGGAAGTTTTCTTCTATAATTCTGTTGATGATATTTACTGGACCTTTAATTTGGGAATCTTCACTCTCTTCTATACCTATTCTTAGATTTGGTCTTCTCATTGTGTCCTGGATTTCCTAGATGTTTGAGTTAGGAGTTTTTTAAATTTTGCATTTTCTTTGACAATTGTGTCAATGTTTTCTGTAGTATCTTCTGCACCTGAGATTTTCTCTTCTCTCTCTTGTATTCTGTTGGTGATGCTTGCATCTGTGACTTCTGATCCTTTTCTTAGGTTTTCTATCTCCTGTATAGTCTCCCTTTCTGATTTCTTTATTGTTTTTACTTACATTTTTTAGATCCTGGATGGTTTTGTTCAATTCTTTCACCTGTTTGGTTATTTTTCTTGTAATTTTTTTAAGCGATTCTTGGTTTTCCTCTTTAAGGAAAACCTGTTTACTTGTGTTCTCCTGTATTTCTTTAAGGTAGTTATTTATGTCCTTCTTAAAGCCCTCTCTCATCATCATGAGAAGTGGATTTAAAACTGAATCTTTATTTTCGAGCCTGTTACTATGAGGCAATGGCTATCTTTATGGCTGAAGTGTGGTTCTTGGATGCAGTATAATGATGGATCCTGTTTTCACATCCATTCGTTTTCCCTTGTCTTTTACTGGGGAAGGGAGTCCATTGATTCTAAGAGATATTAAATACCAGTGATTGTTAATTCACAATATTTTCATGTTGATGGTATTGTATCTTTGTGTATGTTTCAAATTCTTTTTGCTAGTGTGTAATTTCTTTTTTTTTATTCTTTTTTAAAAAAATTTTCTCAAATCATAATTAATTCACACAGGGGTATAAACAAAGAAAGGCAGGATGTGGGGAAGGGAATGACACTGGAGCGTGCCTGTTCAGGGGGAATATAGATATCTTCAGAACCGGGTATCAGCTGGGTGAAGGTTCAGGGGACAAGTCACTATGACTCTGCCTATGACTCCCTTGTCCTTATCTAAGTTGGTATTATCTGCCAAGGCTACCTATTTACAAGGTCTATGACTACTCAGGCTTATAAATTTCCACAAAAGCTGCCTGTTGACATTAGCTTATAGCCATCTGTTTTAATGTTTTTCCACTGAGACCCAAGACTTGGTGTTAGTATACATGTATGACAGGCCTATTGCTGATTTTAGGCCTATGGCTGATTTTAGGCCTTCAGTGTGTA
>NW_021605088.1:75029-83005 GCF_004785775.1 Grammomys surdaster | reverse complement strand
ATAGATGTCTCCTTAGAGGTCTGCAAGAGTCTGATGTATTCAGAGGCAGATACTCACAGCTAACCATTGAACTGATCATGGGGTTCCCAATGGAGGAGTTAGAGTGAAGACTGTTGGAGCTGAGGTGGTTTGTGGCCCCATGAGGAGAGCAGCAATACCAACCAACCAGGGCTCCCAGGGTCTAAACCACCAGCCTGGGAGCACTTAGGGAGGGCTCCATGGCTCCAACTGTATATGTATGGGTGGAGGGCCCTGTCAGGCTTAGGTGGGAGAAGAGATCCTTGGTCTCATGAAGGCTGGACACTCCAGTGTGTGGGAATTGAAGGGTGTGGGAGTGGGGGGGGTAGGTAGGGGCACATCTGCAGAGAAGCAGGTGAGGTGTGAGGGGATAGTGGGTTCCTGGGTGGTGGTGGGGTAATGGGGTAAGGGGATTAACATATGAAATGTAAATAAAATATCCAATAAAAAAAGAAAGGAAGAAAAGAAAAGGAAAGAAAAGAAAAAGATGACACTCAGTCCTGAGGGCCTTATTTCTCTGACCTGTCTTTGTCTCTTCACTCCATCTTTACACCCACAGCCAAACAGATCAAGAGCCAATCACCTAGGAGCACTGAAATGCCATCTGTTGAGACCCAGGTCTGTTTGTGAGGTTTTTCAGCTGCTCTGGTGTACTTTCATATTAAAAGGTCTTTCTGCATGAGACTCTGACCAAGAGTCCAGAGGGTTCCAGGAAAGGAGGGGAAGGTACATAGAGAAGTGGACAGATGGCCTGTCACTGGCCATCAGGTGGCATGCCTGTCCTAAAGGTTCTTCTTTTCCCAGAGAGTCTTCAGAGGACTCTCAGTGCAGTAGGGTTGGGCATCAAGCTCCAGTCTACTGAGCCCTAAATATTACCACATTAGTTCCAAATCTAGCATCCCAAGAAAAGCAAAAGAGACCCTGTAAAAGAGGCGAGAATCTATGAATTAACAGATCTGAGCATCAGTGAGAATGTGAGTCCATGAAATCCACCACAACCCCTTGTTAGCACTTTGGAATTCGGAAGGCTTGGGAATCTCTTTTTATTTTTACTAGAGTTAAACTTGTACCTTAAAGTGGCTTAAGGGAGTAAAGGATAAATATGGAAGCATCTTCATACATGCCTGTTAAATTTGGTGGGTAGTTGTTAAGAACTGGAAGCTTAGGGTCTCCAATTACCTGTGCAGGGCACTATGTTTGGTTCAGGTTCCAGGCACTTGTACAAGAGCTGGTGTAGCGACTGAGGATACTGTTCTCTGGGACCTGATCCCTCCTGCAGTATCTCTATGTGTCACAGGATATCTGGTCATGGAAGTGATATTAGTCACATTTTTCAACAGCTTAGAATCAATTGAGAAAGGTAGATAAAGGTATCTTAAGATACTTACACCTAGATATCTTAAGGTATAGCTGAAAGCTAAAGCACATGGTGAGTGTGTGTGTGTGTGTGTCTGTGTTGTGTGTGTGTGTGTGTGTTTAAAGTCAGGCCTACATATATCAAATCCAGCTTCCCCAGAAATGCACAAATATTTATTGTGATGAGTATACCTGGGTGGGACTTCTTGCTTTGTTTCTTGTCAAAGAGTTTTACTGCTGTGAGCAGATACCATGACCAAGGCAACTGTTATAAAGACAGAATTTAACTAGGGCTAGCTTACAGGTTCAGAGGTTCCTTTGATTATCACCAAGGCAGGAACATGGTAACATCCAGGCAGGCATGATGGATATGTGATGGATGAAATGGACTCTCCACATTCATCATTAGTGACAGTAGCATGAGCAATCACAATCAATATTCATAAACATACATGGTAAGCACAAAACTAAAGGCTACTCCGCATTTATGTTAATTAAGGCTAATCTCCCTTAATGGTGTTTTCATTTTTGTGCTCCTGCCATTACATAAACATCTAAACAGATATGTACAATTTCTAAAAGTAAATAGGTACAATGAAATGGACCAAAATCTAGCCATTTATCTAGAAGAGAAAAAATAAACAACTAGTCACCAAGTCTTTATATATTAAACCTTGTGGCATTCACAAGAAAATCTTTGTAGAAAGAAATTGATCTATTTGACTCTTGCTGTTCAATGAGGAAAATAAAGAAGTAATAAAGTTGCCTGGATGACCCAAATTCAGACCATATCTCTAGCCCTTCTCTCTACTCCATGTCTCTAGCATGATGATGTCACTCACCTGCATCTTGGAGAGCAGTGCCTTTATCCCCTCCAACAGATATGAAAATATCCTGGTCCTCCTCTACCAGGGGCTCCCTGTCTGGATCCTCTTCAGCTCTTCCTGGGGGAGATTCTGCCTGGGTCTGGAGAGCCAGCAGGAGAAGGGTAATGAGCAGAGTGAACATCCTCATGGCTGTGGGTTTCCTAGGAGATGAAAAAAATAAGAGGAACCACATGTCTGTGTGTGTGTGTGTGTGTGTGTGTGTGTGTGTGTGTGTGTCTTTGTGTCTGTCTGCGTATATGGGGGCATATGTGAAGAGTAGTATCTGAGAGAAGCCCTGCAGTTAGAAAGGGTATACATTGACAAGGAGAGGTATTTGACTTCCTGGTCTTCTTGATATTCTTGTTTTCACAGCTTGCCTCATGACAGGCCTTGGTCCCTGTGTTTGCTGGCTGCCTTTGGTTTAAGGTGATGAAGATGAGGAGGATCCTGCTACTGTTTTCTGATACCACCTGGATTTTGTACTTACGCTTGAATGAATGTCTACTTTTTAATGTTAAAACAGAAGAAAAGAAACAGCACTGCCATGCATTACGTCCAAGGAGCAATGCCTCTAAGTCTCTGAAGATGGATTCTAATCTGTTATCTGTAGTTGTTGACTCTGGGGTCAGATCTGGATCCTGATGATGTAGAGAGTCAGTGCTTGTTAACCACATTGACCTTATCAAACTATGGATGAAATGAGCTCCTGTGATTCAAGGCAAAGCATTGGTATAAGAAGAACTAGTGTTTATTCTTTCTACTTTTATGCAAGTAGGAATGGCAAGTAAGGCAGTAAGTACTAAGGCACCCAACTCAATTATTTCGTGCACAATTGGAACTTTATCTCAAGTAAAATGAATTAAGGACCTGGATATATGACATAAAAGCACAAAACTACTAGAAGAAAATTTAGAACTATGTTTGGACGGTGATGTCTTACAAGACACCGAAGACTCTGGGAACAAGGCAGTTGGGCAAGTGGGATTGAGGGATTGCATTGGGATGTGCAGCTGCTGCACAGGAGAGGGAATCAGCATTGGGGTGAGGTGGCAGGGTAGAACATGGTGGAAAAGGTTAGCAGATCATACATCTAAAGAGAAACTAATACCCAAAATATATAATGTTTGCAACTCAGTAGCCAAAACCAAGCAACACCAAGAGATATTTTATAAAGTAGAAAGACATTTTATTTTTTAATTTTCTCATTTTATTGTAATATTCAAAGACCTCCTAATATATTTTTTAATTTTTTTTTTGGGTAATTTTTTTTCATTTCAGATGTAATCCCCTTTCCCCCTTTCCCCCCCCCCCCCCCACACACAGGAATCTCCTATCCCATCCCCCTTCCTCCTGCTTCTATGAGGATATGATCCCAGTCACCCTCCCACTCCCACCTCCCCACCCATGATTTCCCCCACACTAGGGCGTCCAGCCTTCACTGGACCAAGGACTTCCTCATCCACCAATGCCTGACAATGACATCCTCCCCTATGTATACAGCTTGGGCCATGAGTCCCTCCTTATGTGCTCCCAAACTGGTGGTTGAGACCCTGGGAGCTTTAGTTGGTTGGTATTGTTGCTCTCCCCATTGGGCTGCAAACCCTTTCAGCTCCTTCAGTCTTTTCTCTCACTCCTCCATTGGGAACCCCATGATCAGCTCAATGGTTAGCTGTGAGCATCTGCCTCTGTATATTTCAGGCTCTGGCAGACCTCTAAGGAGACAGATATATCAGCTCCTTTCTTCATGCACTTTCTAGCTAGTATCCATATCGGCACCTACCTTTGGTAACTGCACAAAGGATGGATACCCAGGTGGAGCAGTCTCTGGATGGCCCCTCCTTCAGTTTCTGTCCTATGCTTTATCTTCATATTTGCTCCCATGAGTATTTTGTTACTCCTTCTAAGAAGGGCCAAAGGACCCACACTTTGGTCTTCCTTGTTCATGAGCTTCATGTGGTCTGTGAGTTGAATCTTGGATATTTTGAGCTTTTGGGCTAATATCCACTTATCAGTGAGTGCATACAATGTGTGTTCTTTTGTGATTGGCTTACCTCACTCAGGATGATATTTTAAAGTTCCATCCATTTATCTAAGAATTTCTCGAATTCATTGTTTTTAATAGCTGAGTAATATTCCATTGTGTAAATGTACCACATTTTTTGTATCCATTCCTCTGTTGAAGGACATCTGGGTTCTTTCCAGCTTCTAAATATTATAAATAAGGCTGCTATGAACATAGTGGAGCATGTGTCCTTGTTACATGTTGGAGCATCTTCTGGGTATATGCTCAGGAGTGGTATAGCTGGGTCCTCAGGTAATGCTACGTCCAATTTTCTGAGGAACCACCAGACTGATTTCCATAGTGATTGTACCAGCTTGCAATCCCACCAACAATGGAGGAGTGTTCCTCTTTCTCCACACCCTCGCCAACATCTGTTATCACCTGAGTTTTTGATCTTGGCCATTCTGACTGATGTAAGGTAGAATCTCAGGGTTGTTTTGATTTGCATTTCCCTGATGACTAAGAATATTGAACATTTCTTTAGGTGCTTCTTGGCCATTCTAGTTTCCTCAGTTGAGAATTCTTTGTTTAGCTCTGTACCCATTTTTTTTAACAGGGTTATTTGGTTAAGACATTTTAAAGATTATATTATTATCCCTACTGGACTGACAAGGAAGACATATGTGTTTTGGCAAATGTTTTGTTAGTTTCCCCTTAACCAGTAATTACTGTCCTGCTTAGCTACCAGAGGCCCAGAGAGAAGAACCCTAGAAGGGAATCTGATGATGTGGGATCCTCCAGAGCAGTCTTGCCTTTAGGGAGTCCATGGCAGCTAGGCCTCAAAGACATATCCATACTTTAAATGTTACTTTCATTACTTACCTTGTGATATGCAGGGAGAGCAGAGCAAGAGACACAGCACTCTTCTGTCCAGACCTTGGAAAACAAGAGCAGCTGAAACAACTTGGAACAGCCTTCCCCTATATAAGGGTCATTTGTGATGTCTTAATTTTTTGTGGTTAATTTCTATTGGATACCTCAGACACCTGTAGCGCAAGGACAGTTAAGTAACGTGGAAAAGCTGGGGGCAAAGCTGGGCTTCCCAAAAAGACTTCTTCTTTATCTTTTTCAGGACTAGATAACACCCATTTGCCCATCGCTGCTTACTCCAAGGAGATTGTACAGCATAACTCTGTTGCTGAGGCTTAATCATTGGTATAAGAAAGTGTAAAAGAGTACACAGGAAATGTGTAGCCTACAAATCAGGGCTTATGCTTTGTGGAGATGACTAGAATACATCTTCAATGAACATGTAAAGAAGAATTTGAAAACTAGTTCTCAATTAACCTCCCCAGGACCTAAGTTACAACCTTTAGAACTAGGTAAGCCATTCAGCAGAGTAAGGACATTGCACTACGGTGAGATTGTACATTGGTTTTGCTGTGAGACTCTGCAGGTTCTAAGGAGTCTCTCATGTGATTGAAGTATATTTATCAAGTCATTCTCTGAAAGGACAGCATGCAACCCTTCTTGGCCACTAAATACAGTTAAATAGTTGTCTAGAGCCATATGGGTCAAACACTCATGCCATTATTCCTTGAGACATAATGTCTTCTGAATGTCCCCCTGGCAGGACAGATGGCAGAGTGATTGGAATTAACTAGTCTACCAAGTGATGTGTGCACAGAGGCATTATGTTTAAACTAGTACTGGCCAGGTATAAAGACAATGTTAGACCCAGCTTGATCAGAATGGACATTCCATGCTGCATTCCACCATTCATTCTCTAAGAGGGAAAACAGAGCTTTGAGGTGACCTCACATCCTTTGAAACTGCTATCAGAAAGCAGGCTTGCCCTCACTTCTCTTGAGCATGAACTTGGTCATTTCTTATCCAGTAGCAAAATCCCACCCATGTCAACATGTTGTATTTGTCTCCAAGAACAGAAGTGTTACTATTTGATTTTATCCTTACTAGATGATACTGTTGTCAGAATGCTTAAGTCTTACTAAAATTAATGTATAGAAATCATACTCCCGATGGTTATGTCATGCACAAGCGGAGTCTTCTGGAAGGTGACTGGGGTAAAAGGGAAAAGCCCCAGGGATAGGGTAGTTCTCTTATGAAAGAGGCTTAGGGAACCACTTTTCCCTTTTACCAGATTTTGAAATTTTCTGAAAATGTCTTTTATAAGCCAGGAAATGGGCCATCACCACAAAGTAAACCTTTTGACACTTTTATCTCAGACTTCAGAGTCCCCAGTAATGCAAGGAATTGGTACCATCTGCTGTGTATCATATGATTATTATATAACTTGGTATGTGGTGTAATATTAGAGAAGACAAAATGGACTAAGGCAGATGTTCACGCTGGAATCTACGGTTCCATACATTAAGGAATTGTGAGTCTTGTTAGGGAACTACAGGGAAAAAACCGAGGCCCTTTATATTGTAGAAAAAAAATATGTATGGGCGGCTCTCTTGGAAAACACGTTTTGGTTTATAATGTAACCATCTATCCACGACAAAAACCTACTCTGCTTCAGACAGGGTGATGATGATCCCTCCTCCTAATCCAGGATGGATGGTTGTACTCTGCACATCTGAACTCAGGTCACAGCCTGTCTCACACTTTCTTCCAACACCAGTACTGACTTGCCAACCATGCTGGAGAGGTTTTCTGCTGTAAATTCAATATCTTAGAGAACAACTCATCTTGGAGCCCATGGCACTGACCAATGTCCAAACGACAAATATGAGATAGAACATGTGTGCGTATGTGTGTGTGTGTGTGTGTGTGTGTGTGTGTTGTTTGAAATCCATTTCTTTTTGTAAAGATATCTTACACAACATTGGGAGAGGAGAATATGATCATATACATCTACAGTGAGAGAACGTGTGTCTTGTGTGGATTATTTTGAATATCCACCTTTGCTTTGTCAATGCATTGATGAAGTGGGCACTTCATTTTTTCACCTAGTTCCTCGAGACTGACCTAAAAAACACATACTAGATAAGTGGCATAAAGTTCTGTCCTATTTGGGAAGTTTTGATGAACAACTTCTTCTTTATTATTTATCCAGATTTCTGCAATGCGGATGCAGAGTTAGTGTACAACCAAGTGGGGTTCATCTGTCCTTGGGGAGGGGTTTAGTGGGGTGTGCTGGATGGACCTGGTAATTGCTAGAACATGACGAAAACTAGCAAGTGTTTTCTTTTCCCTAGGATTTCAAACTATAAAGCCTTTCTAGATCTGCCCTTCATTCTCTCTGTCATCATATGAGAGCCATCAGAGAAGGAAAGAGAAAGAAAGTCCAGGGCAATGCTTTTATATTCTAAATCAACCAGTTTTTCTAATCAGAATTCCTTCTTATGGCTCTCAAGCAAATGGTTGTGTGAAAATGCTGAGGCAGGGTTTGTTCCTGAACCTTGGATCCAAGACTCCAATTAACAAACATGGGAAGTGTGGACATTCCTAACACAGAGCACCTCACATGAAAGACCTGGGTCCAAGTGTTCTGGGTACACCCTGGGCCTCAGAGATCCAATCAGTATTTTGTAATATTTAATGTCAAAAGATTTATACTGGCTATAACTGAGGTGGTACCAGAAGACACTTTCTGTGTAATATCTAGATACACAAAGTGAAGGACAACATGTTCTCACACATCCAAGATAAAAAGCAAAATAATGGCAGGTGAGAATAGAATACTTGCTACTAACTCAATCAGTATA
>NW_021605088.1:70102-75019 GCF_004785775.1 Grammomys surdaster | reverse complement strand
TTCCCTAATCTTATAGTTCTTAGGTATGTGAGTTCACATGAGTTCATTGGTAGTACACGTACACACCACATCACACACACACACACACACACACACACACACACAAATCTTCCTGTAGCCATGTCCTCATTCAAATATTATTTCAGCAAGAAAAAAATGTAAAACAGTTGCAATTTTTGAAATGGATCTAGGCTTGGTATGATCTGCCTTATCTTGCTTGAAGAAAGAACCTCTGTCACATGAATGCTATGTGAGCAAAGTGTCTCTTTTAAGACTCTAGAAAGTGAAGTTATTTAAGAATGTTCTCTTACTGGATGATGGGTGAAGTTGAATATTGTTTTATTAAATGACAAAACTCTTATGTTAGTATTCAGAAGTGAAATCCAATGGAGGGATTTCTGTTTACAGTTCTAATTCCATCTCAGATCTTTGTCCCACACAGGCAGTTTCCTTAAAGACCGAAAGAGACACAAATGGTCTTTATTTAGTTTTGAATTTTTCACCCCACTTTCTGAGACTGTCCAGCTACTGTATGAGAGAACATATGCAGAGAGGCTCTTTCATCTTTTTTCAGTTTATTCTGAAATTCCTAGCCATGATCTCTGGTAAAGCTAAACACACTTCATGAAGAAGTATGAGCTAGGTAGCAGCTCCCCCCCCCCCACCTCCAAATCTCCATTCCTGGCATGTGGAGAAGGAAGTTGGTAATATCCTCCTCACCAATGGGAAGAGGATCTAGGCACCTAGCTCAAAGAGGCTCTTTTCCCACACTGTCACTCAACTCTGTGGCAAGAGCAGGAGAAGAACTGAAGCACTAGGAGTTTGTAGTATTTGCAAACCATCACTTGACCATGAGTGGCAAAGCAGACTTTGAACCAGGCTGATCTAACTACATAGCTCTTAACCAGTAAGATTCCTTTCTCTCCATCTGCTAAAGACCAGGGCCTACTTCAGAGGTGGAGAGATTTATTTGATGTCTGTGTCTTAAGCACCATTTACCCTTGTCCCCTCTACAGGGCTCTCATCAGTGGAGGGCAGCCACTAGTGAGTGAGCAGGGATGTCTGAGTCTCTGAATTCCTTTATGGGCTCTTACCCTCGTCTTTACATGTCATTGTTTCTATGACTTCTTTCTGTTTTGGGTCCTTCAAGATGTTATAAAAACGCCAACAAACCTGGCAGCGTGTGTCTGAGTGTGCTTGTGCATGGGCATACACATTCACACGCAACCCAAACGAACACAGGCACACACACAGACACACACACACACACACACACACACACACACACACACACACACACAGGCATACACACAATCCCCCCACAAACACATGCACACAACCACAAAACACACACACACACCACCCCTACAAACACGTACATACACACAGTCTACACAGACACACACACAACTCACACAAACACATAAACACACACACACAAACAAACAAACAAACAAACTTCATTTCTAGTAGCCATTGAGGTGAGAATCCTATGGCAAGAGTGTGGGCAGATGTGTTTTGTAAGGACTCAGATCTCTCTAATGAGAGCCCTCATCACTATACTGGCTCTCACCCCATTCCTCACAGGGATATCTCAACATAGAGCTTTTCAGGGGACACAAACATGAAGCCTATAACACTTCTTTACCTCCACTCTGCCTTCTTCCATCTGCCCATCCATTTATTCAGCTGAGAGCTGATGGCTTTGATATGACATCAGTATTATGTCATCTTCTGGCCCTTTGTATCTCACCAGCTCTGCAAGAACCAGCCAGCTTGAGCTTTTTCTCAATTGGTTAGCACAAAATACTGAAACTGGTAAAAGAAAGAAGGGAGTTTCCATTTACAAAATTTCTTCTCATTCTTAGCTTCTGAAATTCGGGGGTGGGGGTTGTTGCCCCTAGTATCTAAGTACCTACAGATAGAAGCAGAGTTCAAGGCCAGTTTGGTCTACACAGCAAGTTTGAGGTCAGCCAGGACCACACGGAGAGACCTTGTGTCAACAAACAAAATAAAACAAATACAAATCCTTTGAATCACAAGTAGAAATGAAAATCATTGGAGAATCCTGACTTACTATAAAGCCTATGTAGGTGTGTGTGTGTGTTTTATTTATTTTTTGAGACATATTTTCACCATGTAACCCATGCTGTTCTGCTACCAGACTGGCTTCAACTCACAATTCCTCTGCCTTTTACTTCTTAAGGATTGGAATTACAAGTGTGCCCTACCATGTTCAGCTAAATGGTCCTGTCTTTGACAGGGGCAGCTTGGGTCTGTACCCATGTGTTCATAGGTAAGGCATCCCTGGTCCCACCTTAGTCCTAGTTTGCCAGGAGCCAACTTGACTACATTTTGAAAGAATAGTTTTAGGTTTTGTTTTTCCTCAGCTATCGACTCCTGAGTAAGCAGGTGACCAGTGGTCGTTGTGCCCTAAGGAAAGTGGTTGCTGTGCCCTGAGCCAGACAAAAACATTGAGGCTGCAAGACATCCATGTGGCAGAACTCCCAGCTTCTGTGAAATTCCCCCAAACACGTTATCCCCTTTCCTGCCTGTATAAATTGCCTGAAAAAAATACAGCTCGACGGACCTTGATCAGAAAATTTGACTTGGTCTCATTCTTTGCGTCTCCTGTCCCTTCTATTCTCCCCCCTTTTCTCTCAGGGTACCCTGTCGAAGACCCCATGGGTCGGGGCACTAGTTGAGCATCTGCAGTAATAATACAAGCTTTCCTTCTATCTGAATCATTCCAACTCTCCTAGATCACCTGCTGCCATCCGTGTGCACTGAAGGAGTTGCCCTCAGATACTGCTGCTTCCTCCCTTCCTCCCAAGAACTCATTTATCACCATGAGGCTGCTATTTCTTCTCTTCCTCCTCCTTGTGTGTCTCGCTCAGACAACATCAGGTAAGCTGTGAACCCACTTGGATGGATGAGATGGTCTATGAGTTTGGAGCCTCGAGTTAAAGCAAACTAATTCAATCATGAAATGAAATACGTAATAATAAAACATCTTGACATGACTACAAGAAGCAGAATGTATCTGGCTACTGGTGCTGTCACCTTGACAGAGACTCAGCATCATGTTGGTGAAGGGTATCCCTCTAGGTATGTCTACAGGGGACATCTTGACTATGTGTATTGATAAGGGAAGACCCATGCATTTCCTGGGCATTGGATCCTGAACTGTATCAGTGGAGGATGTAAACTAACCGCTAGCATGCATGCATGTGTCCCTCTCTGATTCTTGACTCTGAAGCAACAAGGCCAACTCCCTGAAGCTCTTGTTGATGTGACTTCACAGTCCTGGTGTACTTTGAATTTCATATACTACAAGTGGCCTGGAACTCACTATGTAGACCAGGCTAGCCTTAAATTCAGATCATTCTCCTCCTGAATGCAAGTACTGAAGATGTACATTACCATGCCTACCACAAAACAGACTTCTACCATGCCATAGATACTTTACCCTTTGCAGCAATAGTTAGAGTGGGTATTTTAGAGCTGTGATGTAGAAAATGATGTAGCTTGCTTCAAGGCACACAGGCTATCCATGGTGAAACTCACAAGTAAAAATAATTCAGTTCTGCAGGTAAGATTTTTAAATACCCAACTATCTTAGATAAGAAATCTATTTATGATGTTATACATAAGCAAGGGTTGCTTTTCAGCGTGAATATGACACATGCAGTGTTAGAGGTTTGCTTATGCTACAAGCTGAATTCTTATTTACCTAAAAAGAATAGAGGTATTCATTTTTGCTGAGGTAAAAAATCCACTCAGGCCACAAGGATGTTCTGCACACTGCAATCCATCAGTCCAGCTGACAGAATAGCTACCACCATGACTGTTGCTGGCCATGGAAAATGGGAAGAGAATCTAAGGACTTTACCACTAGAAGTTAAAGACTCGAGGTCCCAGAGGTGCCATTGCTGGTCAAAATTTACTGGCTGGGCTCATAGCTGAATGTACTTAAACAAAAGATAGGACAATCATACTTTTATGTTGAGACAGCCGAGATCCAGATGAATTTTTGAACAGCCTAAAGGAAGAGAGAAGGGGATGAGAAGATGGATAGATGAATGATAGTTTTAGTTGATAGCAAGATGGTGACTATATCCATAGTTAATAGATATGGTTGTGGAGGTGGCTATAGATAGAAGCGTATGTCTACAGGTGCACGTTTGTTTTGTTTTCCTCTAGAAAAGCCTACTTGTTTAGGCAATGCAATGTAGTTATATTTAGGACCAGAGTGTCTTATTTCCAGTTGCCTGCTCTCCATCACAAAACAGCACCTCAAAAGGCCACATGCTTTGGTCGAAACAACATCCAGCATTTCCTCGTTGCTGTCTTTCATTCCCGGGCTTTGACTTTATACAGAATACAGGTTCTCTTCTGCTCCTGCCCTACTCTCTCCATGGCTTCATACATTCTAACTCGCTGGGCCATGGAAGAGTTGACACTCATGTGTGAAGCCATCACAAGGTATGAAGCCACACATACCACACTGAACAGGGGAGGCACATTGCTCAAGCATCAGGAGCACACCACATCCGTCATTCACTCACTGTGGACTGCCTGATATTTGGTAACACTTGTAAAGTTTCACATGATCTAGGAGAAAGGCACATTAGGAAGGCTTTATAATGAACACATGGAAGGAGGTAAATTAGACTCACATTCTTGGAACACAGTCATGCTGGGTACTTCCTCTGATCTGAGCATCTTCATAGGAAAACGAAACTAAGCTACAGGCACCCACAGGCTTTCTGAAGGCCCAGGAAATAAAACACCAGGCTCTGAGAGATACATGGGTCTCAGATACCAGAGGTCACCTCTGTATTTATCATGAAGACAATGAGAGAGAGAGAGAGAGAGAGAGAGAGAGAGAGAGAGAGAGAGAGAGAGAAGGAGAAG
>NW_021605088.1:42012-70002 GCF_004785775.1 Grammomys surdaster | reverse complement strand
GGAAGAGGAGGAGGAGGAGGAAGAGGAGGAAGAGGAGGAGGAGGAGGTGGAGGAGGAGGAGGAAGAGGCATGGCTCTCCTCCAATTGTCTTCTTCAAAGTCACTGAAACGTGAACTTCATACGTTATCAAATGATCCTCCTCATCTGATTTTCCCTTTAATAGTCTGCCAATGAGAAAATGGTTACCAGCACAGGGCACACCTGAGCCATTGGAGTTTTAGCGTCGGTCTTGTGGACTCTTTCCCCATCCTTTCCAGGCACGATAAATTATACTATCTTTGGTTTAACGAAGCTCAGTTTCGTTTCTTCACCCCTTTCCCTTCTGCTTACAGGGCACAAAAGAAATTCAAACTTTCGTTCATGTGAGAAAATGGGTGGCATTTGCAAGAGTCAGAAAACCCACGGGTGCTCCATCCTGTCTGCAGAATGCAAGAGTCGTTACAAGCACTGCTGTAGGTTGTAATGGCAGCTTGCTGACACGGGCAGTACTGCATGAGAGTAGTCAACTGCTCTGATTTCTGTGAAATAAAAAACACCATTATGTACAGCTATTCTTCCCAAGGGTGTAGATTTTAGGTGATATGGCAGTGAGCTTGAAAAATGGAGAATGCGTTGTTGTTGGTGGGGTTGGAGGGCCAGCGTTTCCAGGTTATTGGCTTCTTCTTCAAGAAATTAAAGGCTCACACAGATTTAAAAAAAGAGCAAGGAACTTTTGCTGAAAGTTTGGGGCTAAAAGGAAATGAAGTTGATATTGAAATCCACACTTCCTGCCTGCCTTTCTCATCTCAGAGACGGTGTGTGGTTCAATTTGTGAAAACTAAATCAGAAAGTATGTGGAGTTAAAACACAAGGCTGAGCAAACTTGTCAATGACCTTCAAAGTTGAAACAGAATGGTCTGAATAGGAATGGCCGATGATGGCTCACATGTTTGAATGCTTGGCCCCCAGTTAGTAGAACTGTTTGGAAAGGGTTAGGGTGTGTGGCCTTGTTTCAGGAGTGTGTCACTGGAAAATGGACTTACAAGTTTCAGAAGCTCATGTGAGAATCACCTACCCTCCCTCCCTGCCGCCCTCCCTCCCCCCTCCTCTCTCTCTCTCCCCCCCCCCCCCCCCCCCCTCTCTCTTTCTCTCTCTCTGCCAATAATTGTAAATCTTGTGAGGAACTGCTCCAGAGTTATGCCTGCCTTCGTGCTTCCAAGCTTCCCACAATAAAGACCACGGACTGCCCCTCTGAAACGGTAAACATGTCCCCAGTTCAATGCTTTCTTCTGTAACGTGCCTTGGTCAGGGAGCTTCATCACAGTAATAGAATAACTGAGACATGAGTTAAATGAACATCTGTAAAGTTGAGATGGAGTCACCAGTGACTGTCCCCATGAACCCTCAGGAAGCTGGCTGAGCTGCCTCTGAGAAGCTAATCTTGTATGTTCCCCTGGAGAAATGTCTAGTTAACCAGGAAGTAACTGATACATTAAATTAGGCAGAGATTTTAGAGTACATAAAATGTCCCAAAATATTAGAAGGATAAACCTAGAGACACAATCAATAATGATTGAACTGATTTGTTTTTTCTGTGTATGTGGTGGGGTGATACAAATGGGTATATGCATGTTCACTTATGCATGTGTGTTTGAAAGCAAGAGGCTAGTTTAGGTACCTTCCTCCAGCATTCTCCACCTTATCATTTGAAATGAAATCTTTGATTGAACCTAGGCCCTCCAGATCAGCTAAACTGGCTGGATTTCGGCCCTGAAGAACCTGTTCTCTCCTCTGACTTTGCCTAATAGTAAGGTTACAAGAACTGGTCACTATATCCAGCATTCCACACAGGTCCCATGATTCAAACTCATTCATAAATGTATAACAGGGATATCTATTACACTAAATCATCTTCCCATTTTTCATTATTTTCTGTAACTCACTGAGCTACACTCCACTTGGTGACCTAAGGAATTCAGAATCTTTCCCTTTACCAGAGCGTTAAGAATTCATCAATGCTTACCAATAGGGCTTGTGAACAGCTCTGGGGTGCCTGCTCTTCACAGTCCAGGCAGAGTAAGAAAAAAAAAATTCCACCTTCTAAAAACTCAACTGATCCTACAGAGAAGATAGATTCTCAGAGGCCAAATGCAATATTCAGTGATCTGTATTTCAAGCTGGGCATGGCTACCTAGGAGACATCAGAATTGAAGATACAGCTAAGATGATTTTAACTTCATATTCAAGTTCGTGCTGCTGCTGAAATGTACATAGGAAGGCAGCTTACCAGGATAGTTACAATCGAAGCCCCCATAGGCTTCACTTCAGTCCCACAGATGGCCTTCATCTCTCTCTTTGTTTGGCACCCTCAACACCAGGAACTCGTGCAATGTCTTTTCAATGTCTAACCTGTGTCCACACCTTGAAGGTGGCTGTTCCTCACCCACTCTCTGCCACCCTTGTGTTCCCATGGGTGAATACTACCTCCTCTGCCACAGAAGAGTCCCAAGGTCTCTTAAGCAATCACCTCCTGCCTAAGTCACACTTTAGAACTCCACACCAGAACCTAATTTCCTGGAAGTGTCCATTATTCCACTAGCCAACAATGGAAGTTTTCCTCCAGATTCTGCATCTCTAAGGACCGAACCCCATGTTACCTGTATGTCTTTTATTTTGTTTTTTGGTACAGAGTCTCATGTGGCCTGGGTTGCCTTGAAAGTATGTAGCTGAGAATGACCCTAAGCCTCCTGATCCTCCTGCCTCCACCACCCAAGTCCTAGGATTATGCTATCCTGTTCCATCCATCCTTGTCTCTTCACTAAGCCCAATTGCGTGTCTTTGATTCTATCTTAATCCAAACCTGGAATCCATGCCTACAAATATTTCCATTTAAGTTGTGTAATATACTAACTGGCTTCTGTTTCTAGCCTTCCAATCCTTCACACCACTGAAAATTCTCCAGTGTTACTTCACAATACAAAACACAAACTAGATCCATTTAGCATAGCATCTGAAGTGCTCCAAATGTCAACCAGTCCTTTGCAAGTTTTGTTTCTCATGGCTTAGTTTCTTAATTCCCCCATGATGGTCATTATAATTCTGGTGTGAAAGCCACACATATTTTTCCTTCACATCAGAAAATATTTAGATCACTTCAGCTTTGCCTGGATAGCCCTTAACTCTTACGATTCTGGTCAGGTATGCCCTTACCAGGTAGTTAGTTGTCTTTGATCTGCTCCTAGATACAACTTCCATGCCTATGAGTTTCTTATTAATGTTTACCTTGAGTTATGTCTCCAGCTCACCACCACAGTTTAAATGATAGGTACTCAATGGTTGACTAAAAATTAGTAAAGAAAGAGAATGACACATGTGGGTCTCAGTGTTCTGGTATAATTCAGGAAGAATGGAAAGAGTAAATTCCTCAGGTCATGGTTCTCACACAGCAGAAGCTCCTGCCAGGGCACAACCCTGGCATACGAGTACACTTTGTTTTCCGCCTCAGACACACGCTGATAGGAGAGTCACAGTAACGGAGCTTATAATCTGTAGAAGGAACATAAGCTGTTTTAGACAGAAATTCTCAAGCTTCCTGTGCAAAAATCTATACCATCCAGTAGTATACCACCCATGGACTCACTGTTGATGAAGGTACCTTTCTTCTGTATCAAATCTCTCCACCCAGTCTGTCTTTCCTGTTTCCAGCCTTCAGGAGCTGGGTATAAATGAAAGCATTTTTTGTTGTAATTTGAAGGATGAGAATCTTCAAGTATTCCAATAGAACCAGCATACCGTGGGACCTGTATACATACCACTAGAGCTCTGTCATAGAGCTGCTCAAAACCTGCTGCTTTAAAGCAAATATATTAAGACTTTATGTTTTTATATTCCCAGGACAGAATATCGTTGAGACTATAATGCAATAGCTTGTTTCCCACAGATAGTAAAACATTTGAAGATATATGATATGCTCCCAAACACTCTAAAATCTATACGTAATTCCCAGGCTTACCAACCCATGTTTTATAATGTATATGTCATAATAGGATGAGATTGTAAATCTAATTTTCTAATTTCACGAGTAAAAGACTCAGAATGTCAGGTGAAACGTAAGGTGGAGGTTTCCGAACCAGAAAAACAACTTGCACCTTACTCGAGGTTGAATGTAGCTTCCTGCTTGCCTCTTACTTGGAGGAAAAGGAAAGCTTATACCAAGTGCAGGGGCTGTGGTGCCCTCTGCAGTCTGGTTTCTATATTATGAACCACCAGCAGAAGCTACCAACTTCATAATTCAGACAGCAGATGTCCCCAGGGTGACTCATATTAGCCTCAGAGTAGCTTTCTTGGCTATGCCCATTATGTGGGAAAAACAATACCAGGGCTGAATGCAAGGTCTATCCATCCCATGTCCTCCTAACCTGGCTTCAATCCCATTTCCACAGACAAGTTTGGCACCATTCTGTCCACACACTGAAAGGGACATGACTAGAACTATGGTCATCATCGAGATACTTCACTAACATGCCTATCACAGGATCCTGGGGGTCACCATTATTCCAGAGTAAGTCAGAAACTTCGTAATGTTACCTCCCTCTTCCTGGGCACGACTCACAACTACCCAAATGTTGTAAGCAAGTGTCTCGCATGTAAACTACTGGGAGCTCCAAACTGTTCTCAAATCTGAGCACATTATCTATTAGTCTTCCGAACTGGTAGCCAGGGAAGTACAATTAAGCCTTAACAGGAAGACACAGAAGATGAATATTTAATCTTATATATTTATACAATGGAAGGAAAGGATAACATGGATCGAGGACACCTAACTTGCTTCAGAAAGCAAGGGCCAAATTGTCAATGACCTCCCAAATCAAGGAGTCAAAGTTCTCTGCAGCCCCATGGGCATGTAAGAGATGAACCGTAGGTGGAAAGTCAAGCCCTTCTCTTCCCCTTCATTCCACATTTGGTATTCTTTTCCCAAGATATGGAACATAAGTGTCTAAATTTCTCCACAGTGCCATGGCTCCAAGTGTGTGTATGCTCCTCTTTTATAAGGTTCTAAGATTTCACTTCCTGTCCTTGCAGCCAAACCTTAAATGCAGTGTCTCTAGGCCATGGGTAAGGGTAAAGACAGCTGTTGTTCAAGGCCAGATCAGGAGAGGGACAGGAAGAGAGTCTGGAGTGAGAAAAGTCCCCTTCCCTGTTCTTTCTAGGTTTCAGCATTTCTGCACGGTTCCAAGTTAGTGTGAAAACATGATTTGTGAGACTTTCCCTTTAACATCCTTCCACCCTACACTGGCGACTGCTCCCCAGGAGCATCCTTAGGGAAGCTGAACTCATTGGAACTAAGAAGATGGATGCTGGATATGGCTTACCTGTCATGGCTTGAGAAATCAAGAGGATAGCAGAGATGAGAAGGTAAAGTAATTTCATGGCACCCACTTCAGTGGAGGACGCCTTGAAGTCTCTGGAAGAAACAATGGCACTGTTGAGCAGAATATAAGGTTCTCTTTCACAGGCTTAATCAGCATGGCTGCACGTGGCAGGGAGGACACTGTTGTGTAGAGACTGCAGGTTAAAATTTACAACAATGGATAACCATGAACTGAACAATGCTTAACACTGGATGCTTAGCTGAGGGTATTTCTCCTGTTAGCATCTAGTGGTTCAAGGATTAGAAAAGAACAGAAGCGGAGATAGTAAAGGTTAAAAATGCCAAAATTGGTGATCTGTTTCATGAAAAGCCTCTGCTGTTTGTGGGGCTGTTTTTAGATGCTCACTTAAGAATTAGGACCTCCTACCTCAACTCAAACATCTTATTTTTCACAGTAATCAAGAGAATTGCCCAAATGCCTAAAGAGAATAAAAACCTTTGCCTACCTCTTAAGATCTTCCTTATGGGGTCTCTTCTTTCTTAGGATAAAGTTTTTCAGGTCTCCAGAAATATATGACACTCACCCCACACCCAAATGCTGCTGGATCTTTTTCCATTCGTTCTTGGTGAAGGCTGGCCCTAATCACGTGGACCAATGAGAGCTGTCAAATACTTCTGGGAGAACCCTGCTGATTCAGGTTTCTTGTCAGATGTTGGTGGAGTCCTGTGACTGACTGATAGAGTTTTATGTTCTTGGCACTTGGGCTGCTGAGTCTAACACAGTCCTTGGGTACATGAAATCTGAGGGGCTTTCCTCAATGAATCACTGTAAGAAGTGTCTTGGGAAGTGGCTGACTCAAAGTTTTTGTGTCGTTTCGTCTTATACCTTGATTATATACTTTCTTCATCTATATTTTAGGACCAGTTACAAGGAACATATTGTGATTATTGCCATTTTCTTACAGGTAAAGGGAAATTAATTTTATCACACTGAGGCACTGATTCTAACCCCAAGGAATTAAAGAAAATTAATTTAGAAATATTAATATGTTGATAAAGCTCATATATGGTGAAACTAAAACTACATTGCAATGTGCCTCTGGACTCTGAGTACATCACTACACTAGATAGTGTACTATTATCTCATAAGAATTGGCTATCAGCAGCAAGCTCTTAGCTTTAACAACTTTCTGTAGACTAGTGACAGCTTAGAAGACAGCCATCTTTAATTCAGAAGAAAGTGACTTTAGAAACCAACTCTACTCTTCCCAATAAGTGTTGCTGTTTGAAAACACATAAAATGTTTATATTGAAACCATAAAGTTTCTTTATTATTTGTAATCACTTAACTATTTCTGACTTTATTTTAATTAGGATAAGATCAGTGCAGAAAATCTAAGAAATTAAAGCTATTTAGAGTCTTCAAACGTTTTTAAAAGAAGAACAAGTCCTGAGACAAAACAACTTGATAACAAAATAAAATTCCATTATACATAATTATGAACTTATTAAGGGACAAAATGCAGTGTAGAAATGTTTTGAATTTTCAAAGCATTATTTAGTTTTTTTTAAAGTATTCATTTTAAAAGGATATACAAATAAAGTTATTCCTCAACAAACCAAAGCTGGGAGGATTTGTATCACAAGATGTGTTAAAGAGAATTCTTCAAGGTGAAATGAAACTAAACAAAAGATGATGCGACCATTGGTAGGGTCAATGCAGATGACTAATAACAGATAACAGAATAGTGTCAGGCATAAAAGTTAAAGGACTGGGATAGTAAAACTATAGCTACAAAAAATTCATGGAAACATGGTACAAGATATATAAATTGTATTATCAGTCACACCAATAGTCAACCAGAGAAGCCCATGTGCAGAATTGTAGAACATTTTGGAGTTTAAGTGTTATTAGCTTAAATTAGACTGTCAATGAGTAGATGATATTTTGTGTAAGCCTTCCAGCCACAAACAAAATATTTCAAAGGTGTGCAAACCCAGAAAATAATTAAAGCTTCATGGCATGTCAAAGCAAGAAAGGAAAAGCAGGAAGAACAGAAGAATCACAAGGCAATGAGCAAAATGTCAGTATCATATCCTCTGAATGATTACCCGGAAAGTAAATGGATAAGAAGTTTAAATCTAGACACAGAGCAGCTAAATGAATAAAGGTATTCAGATATATGCCACCCGCAGAGCCTCACTTTGTATTTTGGACGTTCATTGGCTGATAGTTAAGGAATGGAAAGACAATCCATGAGAATGGTAATAAAAATATAAAAGAGATCAGTGGTACAAAGTGTCTCTATATAAGATCAGCTAAACTTTAAGTAAAAAAAAAAAAGCTGTCATGAAAGGCAGATAAGGCCATTATATAATGATAAAATGATTGGTGAAAGAAACATCTCTGCAGCCAACACCAGAGCATCTAAATATATAAAGCAAATATGGACCGAGCTGAAGGGAGAAGCCCATAGCCATATGATGATAGTAGCAGAGCAGAGCCCAATATCCTGCTCTCAGTTAGGACCGGCCAATAAGAAAATACTGGGCTTAGAATCACTGGGGAAGAAATGGACCCAAAAAACTAACATAGAAATTATAGCCACTGCCAGCATAATACACTCATCTCAAGTACAGACAGATCATTTTCCAGTACAGACCACATGCTGGTTGATAAGTCTTAGGATTAAAAAGACTGAAGTTAAAAACTTTTGTCTTTTCTGACCATAATGAATAACAAGTAGAGAGTGACAGCAGAAGGAAAAATTACAGATATATGAAAATTAACCCACACTTCAACAACTAACCGATCAAAGAAATTAGAAAACATGTTTGGACAATCGAGGATGATAAAACTTTTTTTTGGAATACAGAAAAATAAATTCCAAATGGGAAATATACAACTTATACCTATCTTATCCATGAGAATTGTCACTGTCGTCGTCATCATCATCATCATCATCACCATCCTCCTCCTCATCATCGTCATCTTAGCTATTATATTAAAACAATTCAACATTTTATTTCTGAGTGTCTTATTATTTTTTAAAAAAATATTTATTTTACTTTTTATTTGTGTGTGTGTGTGTGTGTGTGTGTGTGTGTGTGTGTGTGTGTGCCTGTGTCTATGAGTGCAGGTGCCTGCAGTGGTCAGAAGAGAGCAGTAAATCCCCTGGAACTGGAGATACGGGCAGTTTTGCGTCACCTGACGGCACTTCTGATTCATCTCTTCAGGACTCATCTATCTCTCTTGTATTCTTAAGGTTTCCTAGTCTCCATTTCTTACCTGTTCATTCGTGATTTCTCATTGAAGCTTTTTTTTTTAATTTTTTCAAATCAGCTTTAACATCCACAATGTCTGCTGACTTTTCTTCCGAACTATGACTGTCTTTTTTTTTTTTCATGACAAATCCCATTCAACATTCATTCTTTAGCAGGCAACCTCTGCACTCATGCATTCCTTGCAAGTCCAGGCTTGGGCATGCTCTCCGTGACCAGCTGGCACCTTCCCTTTCAAGCAGAGCACAGATTCATGCTACATCGTGGCTTCTAAGATGCGCGAGCGCCATCTTTGCGGGGCTCTGCTGCTGCTGAGTGCCCGCCCACTTTAGTCTCCATTTTCTTGATCTTGTGGTTTAAAATCAATATGTCAAGGTTAAATTTTCTTTTCATTGTTCTCTTTGGGTGCGTGGTGCTTTTCACACCCATAGAGCCCTGTCTTTAAACACCCCACCCTCAATGACAATCAATATATTTTTAAATGTTGCTTCGTTTTCCATCCTTGACTCCTACGTGTTAGACGAGACTATCTCATGTCAGCTTCTTATCCCTTTGCTTCTGTGTCATGGCTTCACCCTTCTTATCTTTATCCGTACTTTCAATCGTCTTTGTGCTTTAATTTTGGTGGCTTCTCCAGCGCCATCAGGTATTCCTCAGCTGTAGCGAGTCTATCATTAGCTGTTACGCTAAATTTCTGATCTATAATTGTACTTGTGAGTAACAGCCCGCTCAAACATGTTTGGTCCGTTTTTACCATTGCTGTGAGGTTTGCGGTTTACAAATGTAAGCAGTTGTTACATGATCAGTTGGTATTTTCTGTGGTACCACTTTACAGTATTGTCTCATGAGAGTTCAGCCTAAGATTCATTGTTCCTATCAGCTCCCGATTTTTTGTTTGTTTGTTTATGGTTTTTTTTGGGGGGGTGGGGGGAAAGGTGTCTCTTTCTCTGCTTAGCAATTTTTGGATGATAGGTCATTCTTAACGTAATTGATTTTAGTCTGCTAAAACCTGTGTCCTGAAATTGGGAATGTTTTTTAAGGTTTCTTAACAGTTAATAACCACCTCGGGTTTTTTCAGAGTCACACTATTTAGTCTTACAGATCTTGGTTGAAATCTTCCCAGAATCTCCACAGGCTTAGAACAATAAGGACAGTCACTTCAGTTTTCTGTAAGGTTAATCATGGAGACCAACACTCTGAAATATCCTGAATCCGTGGTGTGCACTTTTGACCCCCTGCCCCTGCTTCGGGACTTTCCCATATAACCCTCAGCCTGCCAAACAGATGCTTTGGTGGCAACATAGTGATTTTTACAGCCAGAGGTCCTCTCTAGGTGACCTAATTAAACAGCCCATCAGTCGTGAGAGCCTTCATATATAAGCCGTGCATATGTCGGTCACAAGGGCTGCCCAGGCTTTGTTGTAGGGATTTAGCTCCCTCTTTTTACCATGTTATTTCTTTTAAATTCTTAGGCTTTAGAACAGAACAGTTTAACATTGCACTAAAATTAGAAAACAGAAGATTTAATCCAGTTTACAGATGGATGACAAAGCCTCAGCAAATATTCAGGAGTAAAACTTACTTTATAATGGGTGAACTAGTTTTCTATAGGAAAAAAAATAACCTTTGTTTATGGCTAGTACTGATTTTATTCAACACAATCATAGCAGGGCTGGTTATTTTTATAAAAATCTTTGAATTTTAACTGATAGTTTATGTAAGTTTAACACTAATAGGATCTAGGCACATTTTAAAATATTTTTACTTAAAGTTTTGATAATACTTAACATGCTTTATTAGCTCCAGTAAGATGTGTGTGTGTGTGTGTGTGTGTGTGTATCATTGGAAATTTTGCAAGCTTCTGTGCCATGAAACCAAGCCCAGGACTTCCTCAATTTTATATTGTCATTGGAGAATATCTTCTTATGGGGTTTTCTGCAGATATTCTTGTGGCTGTGGCAAGAATAGTAGACAGGAGTTTTCAAATCCTAAAACAATTATAAAAGTCATAGAGATCATAAAGATCACTATCTTCCTGCTTTAGCCATTCACTCATACAGCTCTGTTATTCCTGACACCATGTGAGCAATTTTATATTTTATAGTTTCAGAGCTTTTCACTAGAGGTCTGAAAATTCATCTCTTGTCTGGTAATCTAGTCATTAGAATTGCACCTGTGCCAGTGTTTTTCTTGAATCTCTTCATGTTTGTATCCTAGCTGCACTTGATGCCCTCAGGAAAGCAACAGGATAAAATATAGGTCTGGGGAGGAAAGAAGACAGTTCAGCCATGGAGAAGAATCCCCATAGGAGTTAACACAACCCTATCTATGTTGGAAAGGCTCAACCTGCAATTCCGCATACTGGATAAGCCTAACTAATTTAATATTTCTCCTTCTTAGAGAATCTCAAATTAAATAGGAGACATTCTAGGCAGACTATTTAAGAAATAAAGTAAAACTTCCTCTATATGATTCCTTAGACCAATAATTCAGGGGAATGCTGAAAGAAAATGAAACTCTAGCATTCATTTAGTGTTGACGAATCATGAGTTTCATATACTTAAAGGCCTGTGAGCAAATCCATCCATTCACAGCAGCTTAACCACCCAGGAAACGTCTCCTCCACTGCTGTAACTTTCTTCACGATGCATCTGACTCCTTTTCTTTCTTTTTGAGGAATTATCTGTAGCTATCTTTCTTTTAAGACAAAAATGTTTTTTCTTCTTAATGAAAACCCATGACTGACATGCTTCCTTTAAAAGGTATATACTATTTTATTTATTTATCATACATATTCATTTTCTTTTATCTTTTTATTTCCAATGGGTTCCTTCACACTTAGGATATTTTAGCTTTAGAAACCTTAATTTATTGTGAAAATGAGGAAGTAGGGGATTTTGTAATCTTTAATTTTTGAAAAGATTTCATAATCTTTACAAAGCATGTTTCCTTATAACGTATTTTATAATGTCATACAGGGCAATCTTACCAGGAGACCCTAGTTCCTCTTTTGTAGGAAACCCAAAATGGGCATTGAATTATCAAAAAAGTGGCCTTGGCTATGGGACTCGGGAATGGTACACCATCCTTGTGTTAAATAGATTGCCTTCTTGTCAGTAATGTTCACCACAAAGCTGTTAATGATTGACAGATATTCTATAAGAAATTGAGCTGAGAGCATTTTTTCTTTGGGTTTTTTTTATTTGTTTGTTTTTCAAAGTCAGTGGTATTACTCTAGAATTCACCAAAAACAAACCAAAACACATCAGCAAAGGACAGGTTTTAGGTTTTCATAGGATCCCAGATTCTGTTGTGTATAAAAAGACAGGGACATTTATACAAATTGGAATTAAAGTAATCCTTTGGTTGTGTAGAAAAGGCTCGAATTCTTAAGACACAATGTGGCAGGGAAGTGCCAGGATGAGAATCCACATTTCATGAGAAAACACACCTTTTGCTGCATAGAGAAAACAGTGTCAGTGTTCCTCTGAAACACACGTGGAAGAGGAGTTGACAAGGTTCTCAGAGCCAGAGGTCAAGGTGAACCAGAATTTAAAACAAAACAAAGGAAAACACCCACAAGATATATTTTAAAAGAGTGTTCATTGCATTTTTAATTCAGACTTTCCCTTGACTTAAAAAATTAAAAAAACACATATTTAATTTTGTTTTATTTTTATATGTATGAGCTGTTTACCTGTGTGTATATGTGCCATATATGGGCCTGCTGCCCTTGGAGGACAGAAAAGGGTGTCAGATCTTCTGGAACCTGGGTTATCACAAAGATGCTGGAAGCTAAATCCAGTTCTTCTACAAGAGCAGTGTTTTTAATTGTTGAGGTATCCCCAAGGCCCTCAGTGTTGAATTTTCATATAGTGTTTAATTTGGAATTTGAATGATACCACTGAGGCTTGTCACCCTTGAGAATAGCTGATCTTGATTAACCTGACATGATTAACCCTTTAGAAGATAGAAATAGATTTTGAAAGCAAAATGTAAACAAAACCAATACCATCAGGAGACACAATAATTCTTAGTATCTACTCAAAACCTTTGGATTTGTCAAGCTCTTTCTTGCAGAAATTTTGAAAAATGATCAAACCTTTAGAATTTTGTAAGAATCAATCTAGCTGGTGTTTTCTGTCCCTAGACAGACTGAAAGGGGAAGGTCATTTGTGGATGCAGAACCACAAGGCGGTTCTCAATAAGGCAAGTTCCTTCAGGTCCACCATCCACACACTCTGGTAGTTCCCCTTATGAGAAGCCAGAGTGTACCTCATGTATATTTATCTGTTTACTTAAAATGTCCAATGCAATGAATTTGCAATATAGCTGTCTTAGAATGACTTGCTACCGCAAGATACCACATGATCCCACACAGATAACTACTACTTAAAAGAAATGGACAAGGTCAGTGAGGATGTGGAGAAATTGGACTCCTGTCCCGTGCAGGTGTGAATGTAGAATGTCGCAAAGACTATAGAAAGAGTATGAAGATTCTCCCAAAGGCAGGAGGCTGGGCAGGTCTACTCTACCACATAACCTAGCAATTCTACTTAGTTTATGAAGTAGAAACTTCTAGTTTCTTTGGAAAGTGAATTATGTCAAATGATGACATTTGGTGTTGGTGTGAAACCAGGTGAAAGGATGTTTTGCTCTAGCAGGTACGTGAAAGGACACGTGATGATTAGAAGGAGTATAAATATGACTCCACAGACAGTGGCAGCTCAAGCATTGGCTCACACGGCTCCACCTCGACAGTTTTGAAGGACAACAAGCATTTATTGGTTTGCCTTACATTTGCTGCGCTTCACTTGTGATGACTTCATAGAGAGAAACTCAACAATAACTTTTGTTGTAGTAATTATTTTAAAAATCGGCCACTGGTCAAGCCGGCTATCTAAGTTGCAGCGGCTCTGCTTAGCTCATCCGCCATGTTTCTCGGCCAGAGGCCACATGTGTACAGCAGCTAGAACTGGCCCACCAGAAACATTAGCCCTGCCACCCACAAGACACCAGCATGAGAGATGCCTCTGCTAATCTTCCTTGCTGTCTCCGCAAGGCTGGGCGTTGTCCAGACCATTCCGCCATCCATACAGGCCCAGTAAGAGAATGAGACTCTAATTCTTATAGATTAATCAAAGGCTTTATATGTTTGGTAATGATTAATAACAAGATGCCCATACAAAGAGAGTTGTATCCCAATTAGCTTACATAATTATGAGTTTATAAGTTGTTCCCCAGGACTACTCTCCATATCTGTGTGGTTCTCCATCCTCCTACATCTCTAGCTCCTCCTCTTCCTTTTTCTCTTCCTCTCCCACTCCTCCCTCCTCTTCCTCTCCTTACTCCTCCCACTTTAGCTCCTCCTACAAACTTGCTGTAAGGTTCCTGTGGCTTCTTGCCACTTTTGCAGCTCTGGCTGGTCAGTGTGCCTCGGCTGATTCCTGTATGGTGTCCACCAAGTGGATTAGACTGCAGCTGATTGTTTATGTTTGGTGTTTGTTCGTGGGCTGGACTGAGGGCAATGAAGATTGGAATCTCCCCCAAAGAACTATTTCTAAACAGGTCCACTTCCCTCATATCCCAATAACCTTTCTTTTCTACTACCTCTGGTGGGTGGTGGGCTATAAGGGAAGTTGAACCCTTATTAAAGTAGGTTGTGAAAAATGTATGCCTACAAGTTTATATCCAAAAGAATGGAAAACAAAGGCTAGAGTGGATAGTTGTACATGTGAGACTTTATTCACAACAACGTGGATATGCTCTCTGTCCACTTATCTGTGATGGTTATTATGGGTTGTCAATGTGACTACATCTGGAATGAACTGAAAGCCAAGCAAATGGGTATATTTTTGAGGGATTTTTCTTTTTCTTTTTTCCCCTTGGATTATGAAATTTATTGCTTAGGCACACACTTTCTAAAGTAGGAGAGATAAACAAAATACATATTCTTTATCTTTGTGGTTTTTTATTTTTAAGATTATTAATCTAGTTTTAGCTAGTTCTCCTGGTCACAGACAAATGTCTTCAGGGCATTTTTTTTCCAAGTTCTTTTTCAGCCTTGACTACTAATTTCATGGGGAGGCTTCAGTTTGCCTTCCCTGGGAATCTGCATTTCTCACAAATGGACCCTACAATAAGCACCAGACATAAATCAGCCGGAACACAGTTGTGTGTTCCCATGATGCTTCTGGCCTTGTCTCAGGTGGTTATCATCTCCTTAACCATCTACTTAACGGACGCATCTTCTCATTCCACCCTCAGCAGCCCTGCCACTCTGCAAGTAAATGTTCTCAACTCTTGTCCATCATGACTTAGTCTCTGTACCGTGCAGATAGTATAACCAGGAGGGAACATAATGATGGGAATTGGGTGTGTGTTGAGTCTTTTAGGGGAGAACTAAAGAGGCAGGATCTACAGTAGGCTCTCTGGGACAAGACTAAGGCAACCCAATGAGGCACCTGTCATGCTGCTCTGAAACTCACATGCCTTTCATCCCTTGATCAGGAGACAAGAGTCATTATTTCTTGTGGTCATCGGTCTTGTTGACCTTGCAACAGCTCACTGCCTTTTGATAGCCAGGAAACTAAAAGATGTGTTTTGAGTTTTTATGGTCTTGTTCTGGCAGGAAAATAACTGGAGGAGACAGAACATAGCTCGTTGGTTGAAATAGCATGATGGTTTGATTAAGATGTCCTCAGCAGTCTTAGGCATTTGAACCCATAGTCACAAGCTGGTGATGCTGTTTGGGTTGAGGAATATGTCACTGCAGGCAAGAGTAAAGGACCTTGTGCCATCTCGAGTTTGCTCTTTGTTTCCTGCTTGCAGTTCAGGATGTATGGTCTCAGCTTCCAGCCATAGCCACCATGCCTCTGCTCTTCCACCAAAGATTCTTATCACCCCAGATAAAACAGGTGTCACTTGTACAAGCAGCAGTATGCAGTCCAACTAGACCAACCATAGCCAGTTGTGAATGGGAAGCCCAAGAATCTAGTAGTTGCTCAGTCTCGTGAGGCTGGGTGTTTCAGCTGGTCTTATGTATAGGATGGAATTCTAAAGAAGTAGTTTCCAACAGATGTGCTGGCTGTTCATGACAGAAGAACTGTGCCTTAGGTTTGGCATTGTCTTCTACCAGCTTTTCTGGAATGGGGGTCAGAATGTTTCTTGACTGAGTTATTTGAAGTAGGAAGACAAACTCTAAACTCAGCTCTTATGAGGTGAGAAGACCCACCTTAAGCCTTCCTGTGACAGCCTATTTAAAGGACATAGTAGATAAAAGGGTTAAATTGGTTAGTATTTTTTTTTCAGTGAGAAGACTTACAATTTTGCAAAATTAAACAGCAATCATCGGAAGTGACAATTGGTCAGCAATGTAAATGTACTTAAAATTGAAATTTTAATATTTTAGTGAAAATTTAAATATCAATAAAAATAGGTATTCAAATATATTTTTTTCTAAGAACTTTGGGGGGTGCATGCACTGTGAAGGCTGCTTCCTTCAGTAACCAGAATCTTTGCTTTCTTATTTTTGTATGCCTCACTGTATGGCCGTGAGCATGCAATGCATCCTCTGTTCAGATCATACTCTGATGCATAATGAGGATACAAGAGTTGTGCCAGCCAGTTGGAACTCAAAGAAGTTCCGGCAACTAGTTTGTTCACATAAAACACTGTGATCAAACACTGTGCCAGCCATAGTTCCTAAGAACCTGTAGCCCAAGGCCCCTGTTGTCCTGCAGAAGCATAGCACGTCTAATTGCCTCCACCTGCTCTGAGGCTTGCGAGGTCTGAGTTTCACAGTTCTGTTTTCTTGATTATTTACTAACATAAGATTTGCCCAGCAGATGGTGGCATCCTGTCTCCCTGCCTCCTCTTGCTTTCCTACTCTGTGTGCACAGGATGTCAGGGCTGGAGGAGACAGCAAAGCTCTTTGCACATTTTTCCGGGGAACTTAACTGAGGTTCCTATGTAAATATCCAGTGTCTTTGATTTTAAGGTGATACGGTTCCTGCATTTCTTCTCATGCAAATCAGAGCTGAGGAAGTGACAGCAATAAGTAAGAACTTACCGGCTGGGATTCTTGTTATTCTGTGCCCGAGCACCAGCCTTCCTTGACTCTAGAACTTGAGAGCCTAACATCTCTCACCTTTGATGACCACTCTCCCATCATCTTTTGTTGTTGTTGTTGTTTGTTTGTTTGTTTTTGTTTTTCAAGACAGGGTTTCTCTGTGTAGCCCTGTCTGTCCTGGAACTCACTCTGTAGACTAGGCTAGCCTCAAACTCAGAAATCTGCCTGCCTCTGCCTCTCAAGTGCTGGGATTAAAGGCGTACGCCACCACTGCCCAACTCTACCGTCTTTCATCCCTAGCCTATATCCCTCTCTCAAGTGGGGCATGAGGATGTAAAAGCTTTTAATTTGTTTAATTACTATTGAAAATGAGCTTTTCTTTGGTACTAGTCACATTTACTTCTTGCAGAAGGGTTCTTTCCTGAGCACTCCATCTTCTTGGTGGATATGGGGGCTCTAATGTGTTCCCTGTCCTGAACAAAGAGGACAGCTCTGAATGGGAAGTGCTTAGTGGGTTGTCTGTAAATCTCACTGATATCTAGAAACTCAGATAAGTACTACTTCTGTCCCCGATTCTCCAAGCTGTTTCCTGGGACCCACCTATTCCCTGCAGAGAAGAGTCAGGAAGCCAGGCAACAGTGAGACTACAGAGAGGCCAAAGTGACGTTGTTGAAATCTCTGAGACTGCAATTTACAGAGCACATGGCTTCTAGGCAACACTCACGCTCTCTTGTGGTACAATTAAGCTAATAAGAACGCCAGCTTTGCCTGGTACCACTGCTACCATCTATATCCCTACTGATCACCTCCATGATGCATGTGGGATAAATTTTTCTTGGGATAGAATTGAAACAACCTCATTCTAGGAGGCAAGTCCTCATTGCTTTGAATCTTACGTCTGCTGTTCTCTGCGTGAAGAAAGAAACATTGTGTGTGCCCGGGTTTATTGAGTCTATTAATTCTACAAGTTAGTCACCAACTAAAAGTGATAGGTGATAGTGAATTTCAGGAAGATCTGCTGGTTTTTAATCTTCTTGAAAACTTAATCCCAGAGGTCTCAGCCTGGGTTGCTGGGCCTCTGCCTAGAGGAAGAGTTAAGTTACAGGTTCCACATGGGTGTCTGCCCCAGAGGCTTGGTAGCAGTGGAGTGAGCCTTTGTGTCGTCTTTGATGCATTAAATAATTTCTTATAGTGCTTTCTGTGTGACTCGTTTCAGCGTGTTCCAAGATTGAGGAAAGATAGCAATAAGAGTATTTTTTTTAACCTGATACCCTCAAGGAAGGACATCAATAAAATATTTTAAGCAATTGATTCTGAGACTGAAAATACATACAAGCATTACCACAAGAAACTGACCACACAGCAGGCAGGCTTCACAGACTTCTGTTAATAAATCAATTTATTTTAAAACAGAAGAAGAATATGTGAAAATGCATTGGTGAATAGTTTGATTAGCAATTCTACAATGTGTACTACTGTCAACATGTCATGTTGTATGGTAAGTCTAGGTAACAGTACTTGCCAGTTAACATAAACATATGATTTGCAAAACATAAGTGAATCCATGAAAGGAATGGATAGCAATGCTAACTAATGATGAATGAGTGACACACACCTGGATCTCAGACCTGCACAATCTGTTATCTGGCCCTTGATTTCAGAAAATCGGATAATTCCCAGAGACCCCCATGATTGAACATAGCTTCAAATTCAGAAGAAGAGGAAGAACTTCAGAAGAACTGTAAAACAGGTGGCATTAGGTACCAGAGAACAACCTGCCTCTTATGTCTTATTCAGTGAGACTCATCATGGAGACCCAGCTACAGAACCTTCAGTGCTTCCTATTTCTCTCCCTTGATATCTTTTGAAATCTTACATTTGTAAATATACTATATACGGAGTGTTATTTATTTGTTGTTGTTTTTAAGCTCGAGGATAGTTTTAATAGAATTTCAAAGAATATAAATTTGAAGAATGTTAGCTGTAAGTCTTGACAGATGATCAGAGGAGGGAGATGGAGGAGAGAAGAGAAGCAGCGCCATTGTCTGAGTGAGACGGCATGCAGATCAGCCTCATGGCAGGCAAGCCACCACATGATGGGCAGAGGAACATTAGAGAAGGAATGAAAAATCCAAATTACCAGAGGATGATTATTTAGGCTCTGGCCAACATGTGAAAGACAGATGAGGGGAAAATGGAGAAGTCGAGACACAGGAAGGCAAGCAAACCTAACAGAACCTTAAGGGAGACCTTCAGCAAGTATGTTAAGGGATAGGAATTCTGGGAAGGAAAAATACATTAGCTTGTTAAAAGATTAATTAGCCCTACAATGTCTTCAGTGTGGCTTAAGGTAGAACCACCTTCCTGAGGACTGGTTGTTCACCAGATGATTGACATATCCTACTGGAACGTTATGTCTCCATCAAGTCTGGGATTTGATTCACTTGATTATAATGAATTTCACCATAATCAGCCTTTATTGCCACTGCAGAGGTGACCCTAAAATCATTTAGGAGATGGACAGAAATTGAAGCAGAGATAGAATTTGTTTTTACCCTGAAAACCTAGAGATTTCAAAGTTGCTTGCCAGAAGGAACTAACGTCTGGATTGGAGTTTTAGCTCCCGTCCTCTTGTACAGCCCTGAGGATTTTGTATTTGTTTATAGTCAGAAGAATACATATATCAGAAGGATAGGAACTCAACCCCCTGTGGTAATCTCTCATGACAGATTGTATAGGGATCGAATACACCATCTTTATTCGCTTCTTTGCAAATCCCGGCTGCAGTTAAGGGTAGCCCTTGCTGACTTGCAAACCCGCGCTGCATTTTCAGTAGGTAACCACTAATCAGGACCCGATGCATGGCTGACCCTGCTTACCACATGCTGTGAGGCCAGCTGTGAGCTCTTGCTTTCCATGAGATTGTGTCTGGCAAAAATGTTGGTATGTCTGACATTTTCTCTATGTCCTACGATTCCCTGACTACTCTACAGTATCCTGCCTCCATCTCCTCTCCATTCCAACTTTGCATTGTACATCTAGGCCAAGTCCCTCACTGAAGCAGAACACAAAGGATCCCATACCACAGGTAATGTCCAGATGAGGACAAGACAAGTGACTATGGAAGATAGAAAATAGTTCCATTGACTCCAAGACCCCAGCCCTGCAGGGGAAGCCTTCTGACTGTAATTTGAATTCCTGTCTTTCCTCAGGTCTCCATCCACATTTCCACAGAACAGTGGACTCTCATAGGTAGTTTAGAAACCCTGGGGCTGTGGTGGCTAATTTTATGTCAACATGATACAAGCTAGAGTCATTTGGGAAGAGTGACCTTCAGTGAAGAAATCCCATCAGACTCACCTGTGGATAAACCTGTGTGCCGTATTCTTGATTGATAATTAATGTGGGAGGGCCTATCTCACTGTGGGCAGTGCCACCCCTGAATAGGTGGTCCTGGGTTCTGTAAGAAAGCAGCCTAAGAAAGCCACGAAGGAGCAAGCCAGTAACCAGCATCCCTCCTGGCCTCTGCATAAGCTCCTGCCTCCACATGCCTTCCTTGAGGTCTTCCCATGATTTCCCTGGGTGATGGACTTACAAGCTATAAAATGAAATAAACCCTTTCCTCCACAAGGCTTCTTCTCACTGTGTTTATTATAGCCATAGAAACCCAAGGAGGCTTCCTCCTCAGGCCCAGTATCATGATGCCACTGGGCCAGCCATCTACCTCCCCAGAGAGCTTTTGCATAACACTTTGGCCACTGCAGTAGCTTGTCTCCAGCTAACCATAGTGTGCACCCACCTCTCACTGGTGAACTCTTTTGCACCCATTCACATTTCATATAGGCCATCTTTGGAAAATAGAAGAGTCTTTGACTTGGCATTTCTATTTATTGTCGGTGATTTTGGGGCAAGATTTTCAACCTGGTTAAATTTTAATTTCTATATTTATAGAACATGCTCAATAAAACAGAATGTTTTCAAGGATTATATACAAGAATAAAATCTTTGTAGCTGTTATAATATAAGTGAATTCTTCTGATTTTCTCCCTCCCTTCTGCCCACCTCTTCTTTGGCCACAGTAAGCCAACAATGGTGACGACGGAGCGGTGTATGGTTGAGACTTGAACATGTTGCTCCCGCTCAGACAACAGGAGCCACACTCAGATACCTCGCTAGGTTCCTCGACCTCTTGCGTGTCAACTTCTTATTTTGCAGCAAACAGTGAAAGCTCGGCAGGGTCCTCGGAAAGGCTCACAGTTTGGTGTTCCCTGCTTCAGGCAGATACCTCCTCGGAGGTAGCAAGGTCTTTCAAAACTGAGTGCGCTGCTGATAGCTAAAGGTAAAGAAGAATGTTCACATCAAGTTTGACGTCATTACTGTGTCAAAAAAAAACAAATGCTCAGAGCGCTGTTCAGAGCCTGTGGAAAGAATCTTTGCTATCACACACGTTTACAGTAGCTGAGTGGATAGTTTGGTTGTCAGCTTGTCCTATCTATTTGGTAGACAGGCAGCTGAAGAAGACTTTCCTAAGAAGACCTGAAGTGTCATGAAGACATGATGATCATATTCCGAAGGAACGTTCATAGCTAATATTCTCTCTCTCTCTCTCTCTCTCTCTCTCTCTCTCTCTCTCTCTCTCTCTATCTCTCCATCTGTCTCTCTCCTTTCCACTCCCTCCTCACTGGCTTTCCTTCTCCTCTTTTTAGCAGTACCTGGGATAGAATTCCATGTCTTACAGATGATTTGGGGGCACAGAGGTAATTTCCTAGTCATCCCTTAGTGCTTTACTTTCCAATGATCATTAACTTCAGGAAAGGAAAAAAGCAAAAATAACCAGAAAGGCCGTGATGGTTGGTATTTACCGTGCAGTACCTGGAAGATGGCAAAGAGAGCCAAGAGGAAAGCGTGGAGCCTCATTATCGTGGAGTTGGGTCTCGGAGACCTGATGGTGAAAATCAAGAACAAATTTAGCAGGCTGTTTCTCTACTAGAGGAACTCATGGTGGTCCACATGTCTTCACTGAGACCATCTGTAAGTAAAACCGTTATTCACAGTTTACACTGATTTGATTATTTTCCTTTGCTCATAAAGTCATGCAACTATTATACTGTCCTAAGTCCCCGATTGTGCCCTCAGTCACTCACGGTGACTCCTCACAGTGGTATCATCCTCCAGGCTGACTCCCTAGGTCCCACCCATTGCTGCCTGCTTCTTCCCTCCACGAATTTCCACTACTAGCTATGAAGATAAGGTTGAGGTGAGACTGAGATGTGAAGGCCACCACACCGAGACATGGAGTCAGGATATTTCAAAAGGAGACCAAGAATGGTTCCTCACGAGCCAAGACAGGAATCTGAAAATATGTTGATCTACTGAGGATTTCAAATCGTCAGAGGAAAACCCACTGTGGTTTGGGACTAGGTATAATCTTAGTGGATATCTATGGCTAAGTCAATAGAGACATCATATTTGTCAAGAAATAGTGAAAAGAATACATCCATTTACTTCTGAAAATTGAATATCATTGTTTGCTCACACTTAAATTTATCATTTTTGTGATTTAAATACATATATTACAAAATTCAAAATAGTAGAGAAATACTAAAAGTGAAAGGTTAAAAAAAAAGCCCTCTACAGGAGGTCAGGCCTCTATCCCCACCTTTGCAAGATTAGAATTGCCACAGCCCTTCTTTACTTAGAGAAGGGAGGAGATGTCAGGGGCAGCCCTGCACACACTCTGAAGGCCTAAAATCAGCCATAGGCCTAAAATCAGCAATAGGCCTGTCATACATGTATACTAACACCAAGTCTTGGGTCTCAGTAAAAGAACATTGAAACAGATGGCTATAAGCTAATGTAAACAGGCAGCTTTTGTGGAAATCTACAAGCCCAAGTAGTCATAGACCTTGTAAATATGTAGCCTTGGCAGACAATACCAACTTAGATAAGGACAAGTGAGTCATAGGCAGAGTCATAGTGACCTGTCCCCTGAACCTTCACCCAGCCGATACCCGGTTCTGAAGATATCTGTATTCCCCCTGAACACCCACACTCCAGTATCATTCCCTTCCCCACATCCTGCTTTTCTGTGTTTATAACCCCTGTGTGAATGAATTACGATTTGAGAAAAAATAAATTATTAAAAAAAGCCCTCATTGCTTCCTGCTTTTCAGATGTAATCATTATTTACAGTTTAGAGCATTGTTTCTCAACCAAGGTGTTAAATGACCCACTTCTCAATTAAGGTTGCTTAATCCCATCAGATATTTACATTATTATCTGAAATGTAAATACAGATACTTACGTTATGGTTCATAACAATAGCAAAATTACAGTTATGAAGTAGCAATGAAAATAATTTTATGGTTGGGGGTCACCACAACATGAGGAATCATATTAAAGGGTCATATTGAGGAAGGTTGAGGACCACTGATTTAGAGTGTTTTTATTATTTTCCTTTGCTAATAAAATCATATAAATATTATTTTAAATTTAGAATACATTATCAATCTCTATAGCCAGCTCACTTATATTTTTCCATTTAAAGGCTATCTTGGAAAAGCTCTAATATTTATTTAAGTATATTCATCCTAAGTGTGTGTGTCTTTAGAAATTTATGTGACTGTGACCTTGCATAAATTCTTAGAAATGGAATATTGTAGCAAAACATACTTCAAGATTTACTACATCTTATCAATTTCTCATTTGGAAACTGCCATATACTTTACTGTCTTGCAAATATGTGTGAAAGCATTAACTATTAATTATTAACTATCAATGTTATTGCCGAGACTGATTATTAGCAATTATCTCGATCTTTGCCAGTGATATGAGTAAGGAATATTTGTTTCTATTAATATGCATTTTAATCTTTTCTTCTGAGATTGAAGTGTTTTTTATGCTCTTTGGTTATTTTTGTCACTGTTGACTCATTTTCAGGCTGTTCCACTTTTTCTTAGTGATTCCAAAGAACTCCACGTATATTTAAGCTACACACCTTTCATTGTCACATGTATCAGAGAGATGGTTTCTGATTTGCTTTGGCCTGGCACGTTCTCATCCAGTTGCTGACATTCGTGGCTGTGCTCAACACTCCCCTGTATACTACTCATGTCCATCTTCTCATAAGGATACTCATTTTATTTTTGGCTTTATCTCATTCTGTATGCATTTTTAGTCAGGGCAATCCTTAGTTCTCTGAGCCCTGGACTGGAGACAGTTCTGAAAGTCTGTGGCAGCCATGCATTCTTGGTAATAATATGAAGAGTGGGTTTTGCCCCATCCAGAGTTATAGACTTCGGAAGCCCACAGAAATTCCATTATTGAGCGTGGAATCTCATATAGAAAACACAGGTATGGCTTCTTGCTAGGATTTTGAGGAACTGAGTCTGAGAGACTTTGACCACACAATACTGTGGGGAATGAAGATGCTGGGGATACTCACCTATGGAGTACAGCATGGTACTGTGGAAGGACATTCCTCATGCTCATTGGCTACAAAATTTCAGAGCTCTTAATACCAACCTTGTCCAGCATGCCTGGATGCCACTGGTTTCTTAGGCATTCTATTATCCTCATCCTTCAGGTTGTAGCTCCATGTGCCAGCCCTTCATATTTTGACTCAAGGAGGGTGTATCAGGAATTCTTAGAATTCATGATCACTGTCCAGGATTCGATCTTACAACACAACTTCTGAATTATCAAGTTGGAAGCCATGATACTGCTTTGTTAACATGTTAAATTGAAATCGTAGGAGGTTTCTTGTTTTTTGTTTTTTTAGATGAAAAAAGTCAAGAGCCTGATATAAGAATTTGCCTTAAATGCTTTTGTCTTATTAGCTTGTCTCCTCGGTTCCATATAATAAGAATTTCCTATAGATCCAGAATGCTTTCTCGACATTGTTGACAGTTATTATGAACAATTATGTTCTATAGTTTCTCTGCAAGTCTTTCATTGTTCGATGATTGACAAGGTTTGTTGCTGTTTTGCTTTGTTTTCTGAGGAGAAATCTGTTGTTTCGCATTTTAACTTTCTCATTGTCTCACAGCTGAATTTTTAAATGTTCCTTTACCCTTTGGTAGTTACTTCTCCCATTTGTTACTTTTAGTCTTGCTGTGAGAATACCCAGCTAAAGCAACTAATGCATACAAGCCATGATAGCAGAGAAGATGGAGTCACAGAAGGTTCCATAGCAGTACGACCCTGTGGCGGAACTATTCACCTTCTCATAGCCCAGTGCAACAAGAAGCAGAGAACTCACCAGAAACAGGTCCCAGTAAGCCACAAGACCCACCCTCATGATTCACCTCCTCCAGATAGATCCACCTACAAAAGGCTTCACAACTTCCCCAAAGTACCATCAGCTGGAAGATCCAAGCATTCAAGCCCAGGGTCCTAGGGGAATGCTGCAACTGTAACACTTACTAGCAGTTTACAAATATAAACACATAACTTATATATGTGAAGAATTGTCCTTTTGCCTTCTTATCTAATAGCACAGAATAACGTTTAAATTGCTAGAACCTTCAGAGATCAACCTCTTAACCTATTATCTTACCCATGGGAAACCATAGTCAGATGAGGAAAAAATACTTCACCTTACCAAGCAGCTTGCTGTAGAAGACACCCTTAGCTCTGAGGAACTTTTTCTCAGTTAGCAGAACATGGAAAATGGCTTTATTTCTTCCCCATTTTCTTCCTTGCCCCTCGATACTTTACATAAGAAGTACCAACTTCTTTAATATCCAAAAGCCAGAAGGGGAATAAATCAGATTTTTAAAAATAGATGTTTCGGCAGGTTTATTTCTGCCTTTTTTTTTTTTACATGTGTGATACCTTCCATAAAAAGCCTTTGATTTTTCTTCCAGAATGTGATTAAGAATTTCAACTCATGCATTAAGCACAGGTTGTAGTTTTAGCTCAGATGTTCTTAGAGATCAGAAATGAATCTGTCTAGTAAAGAAACTGAAAGAATTTTAATGAGTACACAAAGGCCTGGTGCCTCTATGATCTTTCACCAAGGTATGGTCCCTTTAGGGTCCATAAACAATGTGACTCTGTTCGACTCAAGAAATTTATTGAATAAGGAAAAAGCCAGGGGTATTTGTCTAGCAATACTTGAAGAGTTGCCACTGAAAACAGTCCCTGAGAACATAGGGAAGGTGAAAAAAAAGAAGTTAAACATAATTCTTGATTCTTAAGGAAAGCAAAGTGGATGCTGAAGGAGCTGGAGAAGAGAAGAAAGAAAAGAAGCAGGGAAGGAGAACTTCATGAGAGTCTTTTGAAATCCTTTGAGGTCTCATGGCAGTCCCCTCTGGAGAAGCCAGCTTCTCAGCAGATAACTGGAGAGTTAGAGCATTGCCTACTCATCTCTCTCAGAAAAACAAAACAAAAAAGCTTTCTAGTCTCTTCTCACTGCAACCCTCTGGTCTGTAGAATACCAGGACTTCTGCATCGTCTTTGTCAGGCATACGGAATCATCCTCCTCTCTCACTAGAAAATATAATTGCTTCCCTCTCATCCAGAGCCAGTTAGACCCTCTAAGGTGTTAACCCATCATTCCAAAGCTAGCTCACCCATCATTCCAAAGCTACCTCTTATGGCGCTTTGTCTTCTTGGCATTGAGCTATTTGTTATGAAGCATATAGAGAATAATGCTTTTCTGTGACAATAAGACAGATTTCACAGAGATGAGGAATCCTTCATGCACTCTTGTCTATATGTTGACCTCACAAACTTGGGCATCGATTATATGTCTCCAAATTCCTCCTTCAATTAAGAATTCCCAATTCCTCGGCAGCATCTTATCCACATCAGGGTGTTCTTGAGACAATGTAGTAGGAGGGTATATTTGCCTTGCTCTTGAAAATAAAACATAACTCCTATCTGCCTTTGGAGTGTGTACACCCTGGTTCTACCTCTGCTTTGGCTAAGAGCTGTGGCAAGGAAGGAAAGAAGGGAGAGAGGGAGAAAGATGGGAAAGAAAATAGATATGGTCTTTTGGTCTAATTGGATCTTCTAGAAGGATGTAGTCACTTAAAGTAGGTGACCTGGAACACACAGCCCAGTCCCCAGCCTCCCAGGTCTGGCGCTGTTTCTGTGGGTTGCAGAGTACCATGCTCACTTTCTTCACCCTTGAGTGGTTATTGCTACAGGTTACAATAATGCCCTGACTGTGTTCTGATCACGCTGGTGCTAATGAGTCAATGATTTCCAGACTGGTAGTGTATGCTCTAAGAATGTTTGGAGAGGCACTCCTTCCTGAAACAGGATTGGTTGAGGTGGGGAATCTTCTAGGTCAACTTGGCTGAATTTAAGAATGACCTAGGAGATATGTTTTGGGTATGTGTGTGAGGTGTTCCACAGGGTTTAAATAAGGAGGAACAGCTCACCCTGAATGTGGGTAGCACTAGTCCATGTCCTGGAGTCTTAGAGTGAATACAAAGATGAAAAGGAGACTGCAGAACGAGCACCAATATTTAGCATTCTGTTTTCTGACTGCCTACATGGGGTCAGCCTGGAACCCAGTATGAAAGTGCAGGGATCACCCCCTTGCTCCTTTCTTTTCAGCTTGAAATCTGTGGCGTGCCCTTACCTTTGTTGTTTCTGTTATTCCATAGTTCTCCATGGAACGAAACATTTCATAATCCATTTATGTTGCTCAGTTGGGGCTCCTATCACAAAACGGACGGGACCATTTGGGTTATTGAAACAGCAATTTGCACACAATTTTGGAGGTTGGAAATCCAAGACCAAAGGAGGTAACAAGGGTGTGCCATACTCAGACCTCTCTTCTTTGGTGCTCAATATGCTACTTTCTGTCATTTCATCTGATGACCTTCTGTCTGTGAGCAGAACCTTCTGGTATCACTTCTTAAGCTCTATTGCTTAAGTTGTACGCTGTCAGGTCCAAAGGTGACTCCATTTCTTCAAACTCCCCTGGTTAGATTAAAGCCAGCATTCCTCAGGAACTTGTGAAGCCTGTTTCCCTTTAACAAATGAGTTATTTCCCTCATCACTGGCAGAAAGGACACTTGGCTATCCATGGTGTCCATTAGCGTACCAAAGCACATGCTGGCCTCCAATCTCCCTCAGAAAGTATCACAGGTATCCATTATACATTTCAGAGTCAATGCTGACATCCTAGCTCTTCCCTCTCTATCCCTTACTCTAAACTTCTCACACTGATGGGCTTCCCCATCTCCAGCTACACAGTCTCCTGAGTATAGTCTTACTATTTCAGACAGATTGCATTTTTGCTTTCTTTTGCCTGCACTCTGTCTTCATA
>NW_021605088.1:40576-41912 GCF_004785775.1 Grammomys surdaster | reverse complement strand
ACTCATGTCAGTTTATACACCAATGGCCTTATTTAGCCTTAATCACTTCTTTGAAAACCTTGCCTTCGAACACAGTTGCAGAGACTGAATTCTTCCTAACTCCAACTTTTCCTGTGTTCTCTGCAGGTTTGTGTGGGTGGTGGGTCCCCACTATTTTCTATGCCTACAAGCCTAGCCTTTTCAAGAACGTCTCCTGTCATGCTCCTTTTGAGTGTGCAGATTCTGATGACAGAGTTGGTTGCGATGCTGACATCTACTGCATCCACTAAGGTTACCAGAAGACACAGTATCTACCCTCTACTCCATTTGGAGCACTCTTGAGTTGACCAGGCACCCCTAAGGCATGATCTCATTCCACCCTTCATCCTTCTCTGTTAAGAAAAACACCGTTGGCAGATAGTCCCATGTGTGCTCACCACAAATGTGTACAGCAAGACACTGTGATTCTTGTGCCTTTTCCATTTGCCTCTCTATTGACTATGTCAACTCTAGGCTTCGGGGGACTTAATTCCACAGGGTATGGGGGGTGGAATCCCACACTCCACACACCCTAATGCTGAGCCTGGGCCTTCCCAGAGAGAGTAGACCTCTTGTCAGTACCATAAAAAGAGAGAGCACTTCTAGCTCCCCTCAGAACCTCCAAATCAATTCAATAATAATGATGATGATGATAATAATAGTAATAACAGCAACAATAAAGTCCTTCCTATGGAAAAATTAATAACACTGCAACATGAATTTATACTAAGAGCATAACAAAATAATATTGACAGATGGGTAAAGTGGAGGGGTGAAGGCAGAGAAAGTAGAAAGATTGATCCTCTTGATCTCAGAAATGTAGGTCCTTATCTATTACAGGTGAGAAGGATTCTCATTCTGAAGTTAGAGCTGAATGAAAAACAGAAACAAAAAGAAGATGGCGTGATAGGGAAGAGCTTCTGGGTGTACACTAGCCAAACCTTGTAATAGAGAAGGACTGAGGGATGCTGGGAGAACCTGGCCAGGCCTACTTTGATAGATTAAACAGGCACCTCAGCAATTTGTCCTAGGGTTTGGGACTTAACAAGATGGTCATGCCTGATCAAATGATTGTTGTCTAGAGTCAGATAACATGTGTTTCAAAAACAAAATGGACAAGAAAGGAAGGAAGGAAGGAAGGAAGGAAGGAAGGAAGGAAGGAAGGATAGAAGGAAGGAGGGAAGGAAGGAAGGAAGGAAGGAAGGAAGGAAGGAAGGAAGGATAGAAGGAAGGAGGGAAGGAAGGAAGGAAGGAAGGAAGGAAGGAAGGAAGGAAGGATAGAAGGAAGGAGGGAAGGAAGGAAGGAAGGAAGGAAGGA
>NW_021605088.1:17325-40476 GCF_004785775.1 Grammomys surdaster | reverse complement strand
AAGGAAGGAAGGAAGGAAGGAAGGAAGGATAAAAGGAAGGAAGGAAGGAAGGATACAGGTAACGATACTGTTACCCAGTTGACTTGAATCACAGATTGGAAGTGAAAACATCCAAGCGCTGGCTTGTCCAGGTTCTTTATTTTGGAGCATTGTTGGTTGATTGTATAGTCTTATCTGAATTTTTAACTATTTTTCTCAGTTTTTCAGAATGTTGAGATGTTTGACTGATTTATTTCATTTAATGTTAGTCACTAAGTAATCTTTAGAATTGTTTCAATTAAGGTTATGAAACAAATGCCCAACAATAAAAAAACATAGTAAATAACTTGCTATTGGTTATTAAACTGTAATCTAGTACAGTGTCACTAATTATAATGAATACATTGTGTGTGTATCAATGTCCAAAATAGTGAGGAAAATCATAAAATATATTTTGTGTAACTATCATAAAAAGAAAAAAATTCTAATGATATATTTAGCCACATGATGTTGGGTGATAATGTTGGAGACAGCCAGGAGGTATGGCTCAGCACTGAGGGGATGGCTCTGCCTTACAGACTCTCACTCAGGAGAATCAGAATCCTTGAGTATAACACAGAAAAGAGTTTCAGGACCAATGCTTATGAAGCAGAGTTAGTATGTATTCTTAGAAAGGTTTTAACATTGAATTAAGCATGGTTATTGGTGGGAGCCTAGGAAAATGACAGCCATGCCTTAGACATAGGTACGGGCTTCTCAAGAGAGAGTCTTGCATTATGTTTTACAGTGGCCTTACAGATGATCATGATTACTACTATTTCTCTTTCTTTCCTTCTTGTTTCCCTTTCTCCCCCCCCCTTTTTTTTTTCAAATGGGATCACAGACTTCTTTTAGAAGTACACTAGATAAGAGTACAGACTGCTGCTGAGGTAAAACGGCAGGTCAAATTTCAAAGGACTCCTTTTTTACGATAGATTATAAGGGAGTTAAAACACATTTTGACTGTAGACAAGGTTAATCATCCTGTTTTTGTGAAGTTCTCCAAAAGTTGCAGATTTAAAGCTGAGAAGGGAGTAAAGCCAAACTCCAAAAGCACATGTACTCCGGCCAGATGCCCAGTCTGCCCTTTATCATTCTCATGTTGTTAATTGTATCAAAATCCATGACTCTTAACTGGCAAAGACTTCAACCAAACACTTGAGAGAGGGACTCGTTTCCTTTCCTACGTCTCCTTAATTTTCTCTATTTCGTGCCAGGGATTTGAGGACAGTTTGGGCTATAGAATTAACATATCCCCTTTAGTGATAGGAAAGAAACACATCAGGGGCAGGGGGAGGAGGGAGAAATATTTGAATAAATACTGGTAGAAACTGTAATGAACAGATTAAAATTATAGAGATAAAATGAAAATGAATTTATAAACAGAAAGGGCCATCCCATCCTGGGAAGGAACAGCCTCCCCTTTGATGGGCTTTGATAAGGACATAAGCAAAGCCTTGGCAAATTCATCTCTCTTTGCCCAGTATTTAACAATCTTTGTTATTTACACAGCACTCTGAGTTCTTCTGGAGAGACATTCAATGGTATTTTCTCATTCCTTTTCCTATTAACTAATTTTTTTTAATTTGAAAATTTAGTGTGTCTAAAGGGACAGAGGAAACTGATGTTCTAAGAAAAACAATGAGTCTTTACCCTGCAAATCTCTAAGGAATGTGTAAATAGACAAAGAGCATTCCCAAAAACCTACAAAAGGCCAGAAAGTCCCCCCACTCTTTAAAAACTGGGGAATGGTTTTAAAAAGAAATTGGTAGTCTCTATCCTACTCTATGCCCAGATTTGAATCAAGCTATATGCTGGACAGTCTCTGTGTCTCTATTTGTTTCTGAACAAGTTGCTGGTGGTAAGACCTCCCAATCTGGTAGCAAAGCTTTCACCAAGCAACCACCATCTAGCTGAGAGCACTGATGTCTGTATCCAAATCAATTCAGAGCAGACTTTTAGACACACTATAATGAGACCATCAGAAATCAAGGACACAGGCTGGGAGACGGCTCAGTGCGTAAAGCACTTGTCATATAAGCTTAATGAGGTTGCAACTCTAGGACTTGAGTAAAGAGAATTGGTAGTGCAAGTCCCAGCATGCTACCAGCAAGATAGGAGGTGGAGACCGGGAACTTCTAGCATCTCAAGGACCAGCTAGTCGGGCAAGCATTAAGAACTTCTGTTTCAGACAAGGTAGAAGGACCTAGACTGATACACAAGCTCTCTCTGATCTCCATACATGCTCTGTTGCATTTGTGTGCCTGTTTCCACAAACGTGAACATGTGTAATGCACACACACACACACAAAACATATACAGAAGGTTTTTTTTAATCAAGGAAAAATAGTTATAAGAAAATCAATACATGAGTTAACAAGTAAGTCACCTATGAAAGAGATGGGTTCCACATCAAATTATCAAATTCAAGCAAGGTGACTAATGGCAGGTCCCCAAAAGCTCCCAACAAAACAACACAGATAAAGGTACTATGTTCTTTAAAACAGCTAAAATAAATTACTTGATTTTTTAGAAAGGAGACTTTTCCAATAGCCATTACTGCTACTCAGCTCATATACTCTTTTAGGTTTTATTTCACTTTCTAAAACTTTGGTTAAAGTATTAATTTTATCTCAAGATTTGTAAGGCTAGTATGTAAACTTTCTGTACTTCAAAATCTGTAAGTTTCTTAGGTGTGGTTAAAAATCTGTAACAGAAATTAACAATCTACATATAGGTAATCTTAAAGAGATAGGTGTCTAATGGGCTTATCTTGGAGTAAATAACAACCATGTGACTGGCGGCCATCTTGACTGATGACCTCATCAAGATGAAACCAACTAAATGGCTGGCAGCCATCTTCACTAAGATTAAACAGGGTACATCTCATATGACTTTACCTCCATCTTGATTAAGGTGACCATGAGGTATAAACCAACTAAGGAGATAATATCAGGTCTCCAAGATATTTTGGATTTGGATGAATTTTTATATTATTATTTTTGTCCTGATAATAAACAATTTTTAGGTTAAAAAGAGAAACAATGTGTGTCTAATAAATAAAGTTTGCTTAATTAAGATTTATAGATTCCTAAGGTTATAAAAAACTACTTGAGTTAACAAAAACTGATTTAGTGATATATGTCTACCTACTTAAATCTTTGGTGAGTCATGTAAAAACATGTGTATTCTGCAGTAGTGTACGATGATGAACCAAGAAAATAAGGTTTCCAATCTTTGTGAACTGTATTTATGGTTTTATAAACCTCTCAGTCTCTCTATGGGCTGCATTTATTTTGACACTAAAACCTTCAGGAATTGTGTTTTTTTTTATTTTTCCCGTTATTTATTTATTCATTCACTTTATATCTCAATTGCAGCCTCCTCCATCCTCTCTAGTCTCTCTCTCTCTCTCTCTCTCATGCACACACACACACAAACACACACACACCCACACACGCACACATACACACACACCTGTTCTTCCCTCCCCTTCTCTTCTTAGCTAAGGGTTGTACTGGAGACTATTGCATCTGGATTTTAAGGTCCATGGTTCACCAAAGAATGATATCCTGGACTCGAGCAGTATGTAAACACAAAGAGTGTTTTATTCTGTAGAAGTCCAGCATGCTGGGGTCTCCCATTACCAAGATAGAGAGACAACCAAGTGAATTCACGGGATCAGTTCAAAGCACATTGGAATTCCAGGGTAGACGAGTTTTGTTTTACTCTAACTCTAGGAATTGTGGAACCATTATCAGGGTGTGGAGTCTGGAGCCTGAGTTTTTATTTTTCTATTAGTGAAGAGGAAAATTCCAACAGACTCCTCTCCTCCTGGAAAAGAAAGGTCATAGAACACTTAGGCACCCCTCCCCTCCAGAAGGCAGAGGCTAATTAACATTTCTCAGACTACAAGGGGTAGGGAATGGCCTGTGGTTGGGGAGGGGGCCCAGACCACATGGACAATGGATCATTGGCCACACACAGAAATGAGAGGTCCTTGCTGCCTCATTCCCTAAAGATCAATCAGTTTAAAAAGTCACTGTTCTGCCAATCATATTATGCCTAATGGCTGCTGCCCCTAGGGACTGTATAAATGTCCACTGAACAAGCTGCATGGAGTCACCTCTCCTTTTGGGATGCAGGATGGCCCCAGCATGCTGGAACATTAAAAATTCCTCTTGCATTTTGCAGCGATCTCTTGTCTCCAAGTAGTTCTCTCAGGGGATTTCTGGTAAACTAAGGATCTGCTGGCAAGAGTCTTACATTAATAGTTGACTTGCCTGGGATTGCCTGGATTTCTTAGGTCTAGTCTCCTTAACTGCCAGTTTGAAGTCTGTCATGGAATCAGCCTAGCCTACTCATGAAGCCCCCATCCGTCTTCTTCTCCCAGGTCCCCCCAACACACACACCTGTTCTTTCTTCCCCTTCTCTTCTTAACTCAGGGTTGTATTGGAGACTATAGAATCCAAATCTTTTCCAGTCTGCTGTTCTCTACAGTGTGCTGACATTAGTAACCACTTACTTGGTGCCTTTGTAAACAAGAATCTAGAATTTTTCCAAAGCATCCTAACCACACCCATAACCCCAAAGATGCCAACCCTATATTTTATGGTAAGGTATCTTCTTATCGTCTTAAAGATGGTTACATTATATATATATATATATGTGTGTGTGTGTGTGTGTGTGTCTGTGTGTGTGTGTGTGTCTGTGTGTGTTTGTGTGTGTGTGTATGAAGGCAAATTGGTACTTGGAGAATTGATAACCCCTTGAGATCATCTGACACTTCAGTGGAAATAGGGATAGAGAGTGGAATTTGAATATTTAGTCAATAGCTTTTCATTGTTGGTTTGATCAGAAAAACAAATCTACTAAAAATTGTGATTTTTTTTAAGGCTAAAGTTTAACAGAGATAAAACTGTAAAATAGTCTTATAAAAGCTGCTAAATTTTTACAAACATGTTATATAAATAAAGTATAAACAAGTATATAAATAAGCATTATTATTGGGAAACTGCACTAGGGCCCAGATGAGCTTACTGGTCCCAAGGAAGGAGGCCAGGGAATTCACCAAGGGGAGCAAAGACAGAGGGGAGGGGGCAAAGACAGCCAGAAAGCCTGCCTGCAGAGAGAGGAGAAAACAACAAGTTGATATTATACAGAGAAGAGCCTCTGACTGAGGGCAGCCTTACAGACTCACTGACAACCTGTGCCTCAACGCAAATCATTGGTTTACTTCCAGTATTCTAGACCTAATAGGGAATATGATGGCTAAAGAAACTATCTCAGGTGTGAGGCCAGCTCTGACAGCAACAAGAGTCTAAGACAAGACGAGCAAGTCCAGAAATGCAAGCGATCCCAGATGTTTTCTCACACTGAGAAAACTCTAAGAGAGACAGAGAGATCACTGGGGCCTTTGACAATTAAGGGACCTTGCCCTTTTAGCTGAGTCTCAGTTTCAAATCCAACCATAGGAACTGAGGACACCTGCAGCTTGAAATAAAAATTTAGTTAATTACAATTTACATTGTCGAGTCCATGGTCTTTCAGTGTTTTCCGAGTCCATAACAGTGGGAGCTAGGATTTATTTAAAAAAAAAAAAAGCTTTGAAATAAGATTCTGATTCATGAACCCAACAGTCTTTAGAAAGGCATATACCAAATATTAATGAAGTTCATATAGTAAAGATTTTCTAGAGGGGACTGAAGTGGTTCTTTTGAAAGTCAGTTGTGATGCATGGTGCTTTGTTGGGGCAAACATGTGAAGGAACATTTAGCTGAAGTAGACAGGTGAAAGGCTAAGGCAGACTCATGGAGAAAAGCTGTTCTGCTAAAGCAAACACATGAAATGACAGGAGATGAAGGATTCTTTGCTAACAACACACATGTATTGGTCCACCTTACAGTGTGTAATTGAGCTCCGTTTGTTGGGACTCTATGGATAGAAATGCACCAAAAAGCTTCTAGTGGTGTACTGTGGCTTTTTTGATGCTTCTGCAGAGTGGGGCTGATTAGCAGAGTGAGGTCAGCTGAGATTGGCAGAGTGGCCTCAGCTCAGACAGGTGCTTGTGCTGAGGCAAGACCCTTGGAGTATACATGATATTTGGAGGGTAGTAAAAAGGCCTCGAAGGACAGTGATGAGTCTGAGCTAGGCTTGCTTATAGAGCTAGCTATGCAACTCTTGGTCTCAATGTTTCACAGTTCTTCAAACCACTGAGAGATGCACAGCTGAGAACTTCGTCTGGTGTTCTTGCAGGTCCCCTTGCTGACTCCTGCCTAGGCTGAGGACTAGCTGTCTCTGCTTGGTAGTACAACTGCTGCTGTTTCATGTTAGCAATCCTGACTTTATCAAACTAAACTGTTGGTGTATCTGTGAAGACTTTGCAAGCTGATTGAGCTGTCACTGTTAACCTGTGAACTGAATAGCGAATTTCCAGACAACACAAATGGGAGTTGCTCCAAAGAACCATTTCTAAATTGACCGACTTCTCCTATATCCTCTCTTTTCCACTACTTCAGTGGGTGGTGGGCTAAAAGGGAGGTTAAAGTATTGAAGAACTATCATTCAAAACAAAGTTTGAAATAATTTAAGTTACAGGGGACCTTGAGAAGAAAGCAAATTGAAGACAACATATTAATAATCCCCATGTAATAAGAAAGCAGATTAGGAGTTTACTGCTTATCTGTTTCCTTAACAAAAGATAGAGATGAGCTTCATCCTGTAACACAAGTCTTTAAGTCAATGTGGACACATTTTATGAAGAAATGTTCCAGTGTTGGACCTGGAGACACAGAGAACTTTAGACACAAAAATTAGTGAAGAATCTGAGAGAAGTCCCATTCGAGATGGGTGGGTTTGCTGTAATGACTACATCAGAGCAAGCAGCATGAACAACCCTACTGGTAGGAACTAAGATCCATAGGAACTATTGTTCCTTCCAGGATGTAAGGAATTTTCTTACTGCCTTTTCTTGTAGGTGTTCCTGGAAACCAACCCTGACCATATGCTTATACACACTCATACACTTCTCCAATGTGTATGGTCTCTTCTAATAGGTATAGTGAAATAGACACTGTGGCTAAACTTCAATATTTAAATATAATATTAACTACTCACAGTTTGTTCTCCTTTAACTTATAGTTGGTACATTTCAAACATATCCTGGAATCAAAAGTTTACAAGAGAAGGAAATGCATTACATATTTGGTTCCCATACTTGAAAACATAGATGAGAAAAACTATATATGTGTATTTAAAGGCAGGTTTATTGGGAAGCTGCTCCTGGGTGGGTGAGTTCATTGGCCCAAAGAGCAAAGGGCAGGGAAGTCACTACACTGAAAGTGAGGGGAAGTTGAGGAGGGAAAAAGAAAGAGAAACAGGTTGAGGAAAAGAGAGAGAGGGAGGGGGGAGGGAGGGAGCAAATATATAATATATATAATAATATATATATATAAAAAATATATATAATAATATGTATAATAATATCTATATTATATAGGGAAGGGCAGCTCACCACTATGGCAGGAAAATTCAGGGTTGGGGCCAGGGTATGTCAGGTACTTAGACTTAGAAATATTGGGAGCACCTGGAGATAAGGTCTGCTTTGGTATGTACAATATACACCTTAGTCATATGTTCCAGGGCCCGAAACCAAACACATATATAGTTATATAAAACTCTGTGTGTGTGTGTGTGTGTGTGTGTGTGTGTGTGTCTGTCTGTCTGTCTGTCTGTCTCTCTCTCTCTTTCTCTCTGTATATGTGTGTGTCTTTCAAGATTTGTGTGTGTGTGTGTGTGTGTGTGTGTGTGTGTGTCTAGTTTCTTCTCTCTAGCTATGTTACCTCTCTGCTGTGTGGCCATTCACCTGCTCTATGATCATGTTATGGTTCTCTACCCAAGATATTCCTGGTCTAGAGATGCCTCAGGTTGTTCTCAGACAGCTGCATCCTGGGCCCTGAGGACTGACAGGAAAATAACAGGGAAGAGTGTGAGCATCTCCTGCAGGGTGAGGGAGCATGAGCTAAGGGTGTGCAGAGTGAAGGCTAACTGTATGCATAGGTCTTTTATGACCCTGTCAGAGAAAGGCTTTTGTTAAGCAGTTTCCTATTTGAGTTTCAATAGAACCTTGGAGAGTTTTCTTCTTATGTAAAGTCACTGAACTGAGGTTATTCATTGGCTGCTGCATAGCACCATGTTCTCAACTACTAGCCTGCAACCTCTATCAATTGTTCTGCATTTCACAAAACTAGCTATCCTCATTGTTGGGAATATTTGTGTTCTGTGCCAAGAACCCAACAGTTGACTGATCACCTAATATGGGTATATACCTGACACATCCCTGACTTTGAGATTGAATGAGAAACCTTATTCTTTTCTCTATAAATAGTTGATGTAAAGCTAATTATCAGACATTGTAAGTCACACTTTGCATATATGTGTAGCTCCTCCCAACTCACAGGGAAAATTTCCTGCTACACATATGACCATTATTTAGTCAATGGACATGGTCTGTCCAGGAAATGGTGGCTGGAGTTCTATTGACATTCCATCCTGGTCTAAGGCACAAAAACAAGGACAGGAACAATTGGTTAATCAAAGACTCTGGGAAGCAGAGAGTTGTACCACCTGTCTTGTGGTTCAGTACTGTACATTTGGAGGAAGCACAAAAGTCTGAGCCATGACCTCTGATCCTATAAATAAGCCACAAGCTTGCTGGTGACCAATTCTCTTTACCCCACACAGACACTCAGCCTCTGCTACTTACAGGAGATGTTGAGCAAGAGGTTCACTTGAAGGAGAAAGCAAAGGCTTTAAGAGACAAAGAAATTGTGCATTAAAACTTTAAAATACATATTAGACATTAGAGAGGGAATAATCTCAATTTTCAAAAGCAACACTGAAAAAAATTACAAATATGTGTATCTCTCCCAGGCATTGTAATTATGGGGAAACAAGTAGGAAATATTTGACAGTAACAATGGAAATAGATGTTTGTTCATTTGTTGAATTAAGAGAATAAGAGACAAGGAAAAGAAAATATTTGTGAGAGATATCAAAGAGAGAAATTGTGGAGGCAGTTAGAAGGCTCAGTGGGAGTCCAGACCTGAGGGCTGCTGCTCCTACAGGGCTTCTGGGCCTCTCTTTAGGGGTTGTTGGCAAATTCTGTCCTTTTGGTCTCACAGCCTCTCCTTAGGATATCTCTCTTAATTCCTTCTTCTGGGTTTAATAGCATCCCCTTAAAGTATATCTGTAAATTCTTGGTTCTGGGATTTGATGTGAAGTCAGTGGAACCTGACTTTTGTATACACTCTAGAAATAGGTAAAATATTTATTATCACATAACACCACCAATAACGCAAATGTCCTGTGAAAATTGAGCAAAGAAAATTCTCCCTTAAGAAATGTTGATGTAAACTAACTCAAAGGTATTTTTGGAGATTTTTTTTGTTTGTTTCCAATGACCTTGTTTGGGCAATCCATGGGAGGAGGTTAAGACAGAGTTTCTCGGTGTAGCTCTGACTGTCCTGGAACTCACTTTGTACACCAAGCAAGCTGGCCTCAAACTTAGAGCCTCCAGTTCCTGAGTGCTGGGATTAAAGGAGTTTCCCACCATCACCAGACTTGGCCTTTTTTCTTTAACCTTATTATTCTTTTGCTTGTATAACACGGTTTCCAATTTTGTGGGTTTTATGGGATTGTGTATGTGTGCTTGTGCATGTGTATGAGAGTCTCGTGCCGTTTCTTAGTTTTTAATTTGTTTATTTTATTATTGTTTGTTTTCTTTACCTGCTTAGAGAGAGAGAGAGAGAGAGAGAGAGACAGAGACAGAGAGAGACAGAGAGAGACAGAGAGAGAGACAGAGACAGAGACAGAGAGGTCAGGTATGGGCTTAGAATAGTGAGGAGGGTTTGAGATGAGATGAAAGATGGGAAACTGAACAGACTATATTGTATGAAAAAGAATGTTTTCAACAAAAAATTAGAAACTGAGGAAGAAATGTTGGTGTGTGTATACAAGGTGAATGAGAGAAAAAAGAAGCACTGAAGGCTATGGTCCCACTTGGGTTTCAAAGTTGGCTTACTGAGTACACAAATTAGTCAGACTCAAGGTTAGAGGTAACAGTCCAGGATAAACTCTGGATCATCGATTAAAATATATATGTTGGCTGAGGATGGAAAGGAGATTGCAATCAGAAGGGCAGAAGGGTAGAAAAGTAAGAATAGCACAGGAAGAAGTCAACAAAGTCAGTTTCCTATCTCTGACTCGGTAGCGCCCTCTGCTGTCCTGCCTCCTGTGCACTTGCTGGGCAAAAATACTGCTGGGCACCTCAAGCCATGTGGCATTCCACATGTCTGAGATTCTGCAGTGCTTATACTTCTAGAAAATGAGAACTGCTCTACAAGAAACGACATCCACAGTGTAGAGAGTCATAAGCTGCTACCCAAATCCAAGAAGTGCCACCACATCATACATGAACACTGCTGTGTACGTATTTTATCCCATTTCTCTCACTACATACACAGAAAAAGTTACAGAACATCCTGTTTTCAGTCAGTGTATGGAGTCCCACTGTCTCAAGTGCCCACTCATATTTACATGTTAATAAATACTATTCATTTGTTAAAATGTTTGTATTTACAGCTCTGTACAATAGTTAGCAAAGCAGAAAGAATATTATTTCACACACACATTAAACATATACATATACACACTATATATATGTTATATATAATATACGTATTATATATATGTAATACGTACACACACAAGCACACACACACATGTAAATTATTGTTTATGGGACACGACCTCTTGAGTACCTCTGTAGACTTAGATTTATGGGTCAAGCAGCAGACCTTACATTTCAGACACATTATTGTCTTTCCTGATCATCACAGAGTTGGTCTCAGTAGCAATTACTAAAATTTGCACGCTCAAAAGGCCATCGTCCTCATGGGAAGGATTTGTATTACTGAGTTTTCTCTTTCTGTCCTTCCTACTAGTGTCTAGAACAGAACTAGTCACTGATGTCCCTGAGAATTCTGAAACAGCACAACATATCCTTCAAGACGAATGCCCTTTTTAAGTATGGCAACCAAGGTTTGGTTTGCACCATCGTTTTCACTTTCTTATTGCTTTATGTTCTCTTCTTTGTTTCTTCTCAAACCCTGGTAGCATCAGCTGTCTCACTTGAAGAAAGACACCTACTCGTGGACACCAGTGAACGTAGAGACCAGAGTCCTCTGTCTGCGAAATTGCACGCAGTTATTTATATACTTGTGGGTTTATAGAGCCTTGGGAGAAAAGCAGTTCTTTACTCTGTGAGTTTAGAGTCTGCTGAGATTTTATGGTTTTCTTTGGTTGATACAGGTCCCATAATGCCTTGCTTATATTCCTCATCCCAAAATAATAGGTAAAATTGATATTTCAGTGTTATAGTATAACATTTTTCTCATGAATTGACAGCAGATGTGCTCAAGTGTGTGCACTTGTGTTAGGTCAAATGCTACACTCAGAGACTAGGTGGCACATTTATTCTATGTTTTTAAAGAAAAAACGTTACTTATTTTTTGTTTTATAAGTAATTTGCATGAATGTATGTATGAGTGTGCCTGTTGTCTGTGGAGATCAGAGTAGGGAGCCCAATCCCCATGAACTTTCAGGCAAGAATCTAAATCTTAGGCTAGAACAAAGAAGTTGACTTCAGGCATGAAAATGACTTTGGGTTAGGACAGGGAAGTAGGTGCAGATATTTTGGTTATCCTGATAAGCCCTTAGAAATAAGGATCACAGGAGTGACCATGGGACTTTTGTCTTGCTTGTTCTTTGACTATTTGTGTTTATTGTCTTGCTTTTTCCTTGACTATTTTCATCTATTGTATTGCTAGTTCCTCAACCTAGAACTGACCTTAATGCTTGAATGTAAGTAAAATGATATAAAAGCACATTGGGAAAAAAATATAAAAAAATTTCTGAGTTTTCTTTATTTCAGTTTAAAGTTGTAAAACACAAGCCTGTGTGATTTAGTGACATTAGCAAAATCCCTACCACATCCAGTGTTTGAGACACAGTATCTTTCTCACCCATCCACTGCCACACTGAGGAAGGTCTCCCTTCTCATGGAGGGAGTCTAGGATCTTTAATATTCCAACATATGATATCACATGTGAATGCCCATCAAGCTGTTAGGAAATAAGGGCTGTGGATGGAACAGGTGGGTCAGAGACACCAAAGTGATGTTGGAAAAAATGAAGGAGCTCTTTATAGTTCATTGCTATTTCTCCTTGTACTAAATTTTGTCCAAGCATCCTAATATATCCAAATATGACCTCCAAAGAATGGAAGTTAGCCTTCAGTGGCCTCTGAAGCCTCGGATCTTGCATATGACTTGTGCACATGGGAGGGCTAGCCCTCTTCTTCCTCACAGGCACTAGGACTCTGCTGACCCACAGGAGCTGCTGGGTAAGATGGGTCACACTTGAAAACTTGTTTCTTCTTATGCTTTCCTGCACTACACCCCGGACTGTAAGACAGGCGGAGTGATGACTTCTGTACTTATTTTGCATCACATCCCAGAATGCAAAAACTCAACAGAACTCACAGTTACCCTTAACAATCCACTCCATTAGCTTAGCAGTGATCACACGTGTGAGTTATTACTTGTGATAACTGGCAGAAACAAAACTTTTCTTCAGCTATTTTTAGAAAATACAGGTTATTTGTAGGTGGTCTCACATCAAATCCCAGAGGAGGGAATGAGCAGAAGTCGAGACCAAGGAGACGTTGTAGAGAGAGCATCTGTCAACAGATGGCTTTCAACCTTCATCTCCTATCAGGTTCTAAGCAAGGAAAACAAATAATCCCAATAAGTGACAGAAGTTATCACTCTAAACCACAAAAGTTAAAGTAGAATGTGGGGTAGTGGTAAAATACGAGAGATCTTGCCACAGCCCTGTTGCCTAATCTTTAGTGTCTCTGAGTAAGGCAATTAACCTCTTCAAAGTTCCTTACAAACCCACAAAACATTGGTCAATAAAAGCGACTACTTTATTGGGGTTTTGTGAAAAACCTATTATCGGAAGAGACAAAAAGATCTTAGCAATTCATAAGTATAAGCTAATATAAATATGCTATACATATTATCTACCTTGAGAATGCTATCTGGATTATTACAAGTTCCAAACTATCATGGTTTCAATAAAGTTACCACACAAAGCTGCCCCAGCTCTACAATACATGAAAATTTAGTATTCTTACTTTACATTAGAAGTTGTCAAGTTCAATAACATTTAAATGTTTTCTCCAATGTGAGTGAATTGTGAATTATATTTGATAAACTAATGGGGAATGTGCCTTCTAGTTTCAAGTACCTCAAGAACTTTATGGCATTAATCTCCTTGTTAAAGAGACACCACATGAAATAAGCAATTTCCCAAACTAGGATAAAAGATTTTACCTCTAAGGACAAACGAGACTTGGATGAGCTGAGAACTGATGTAGTACCTTCCAGATATTAATGATGATGGGAAGAAGAAAAATAGTACAAATCTGACAGAATAATGTTCTGTTATTTCTGACCAGAAGAGTATGGTGAGAGGCGGTTGATGGGAAGTGGGCTGAGCTTCACAGTGGGCTGAGTAATGTCCTCACACCATGGAGACAAACCTCCTTGTTTTAAAGATGCATGTTTAGGAACTAGTGAAGTCTAGTGAAATTCTAATTATGAAGTCAGTATAGGACTTCTGATTCCAGCCCCAATGTACACACTTTTTCTCTGTGTTCCCATGCCCTCCACAGAGGGTTCAAGGTCATAGTCAGAAGCAGTGACATGGGCTGGTCACAGAGTTGGCTAGCATGAGCTAGTAAGTATGTGTCACCCGTCCATTTGATGTTTCTGTGATCAGTAGGATATTTTGAAAGATCCTACTGGGATCCATCTATAGGGTATATTTTTTTTGACGATATCATAGGTTGCTCACTGAAATTTCTTTAGAGGTTCTGTGTAGTGGAAAGTGATGGCTGCTGGCTCACAGGGTGGAACATGTCAACAATACCATGGTGATGGAGAAGATGTGATTTCAATAGGGACATGTCTTGTGAGCATCACAACCTACAGCAATTCTGTTATTATATGAACTGGATGCCCCTCAATGTTTTTCCAAGGCCAAGTGAAATGAACTGTTTGAAACTCATTGGGATTAAGCTAAACTAGGGGACCTTTCTTTGGACAAAATCACGCTTTCTGTAACTAAACCTGGGGAAGTCTGTATTGTATTTATTCCCTTATTGTATGTACAGGGAGAACTCATGTGCCTCAGAACTCATGTAGAGGTCAGAGGACAGCTAATGGCAGTCTGCTTGCTGCTCCCACTATGTGGTACCTGACACTTGGACTCAGGTTGTCAGGCGTGGTAGGAGCATCTCTCTCTCCCAATAAGCCCTCTTGTCTCCTGTTTGTCTCATTTAGTTTGCTGCTGCTGCTCTTGTTGTTGTTTTGATCTTTTATCTCTGCAATAGCCTTCCTCTTTGATTTTTACTTTATTTTTCATTACATGGACTCATTGATATTCCTTCTTGAATATTCAATCTTGTCATTCTCTGAATGAGATTGCTTCAGAAGAATATATGACCTTATCACATGGGAGATACACTTGAGAGCGCCCCATCTAAATTAGGGGAAAAATAAGAGAAGAGTGTAGATCAGGGCAGCAGCACCATTTGATCTTCTTCTTTTTACTTTGTATCTGGAAACTGTGCTCATCTTTGCAATTGATACTATCTGGAGTTGGGGTTTTCTTTAAAACGGTTTCATTTAAGACTCTGATACTTGCATTCCACAGACTCTTGACTAAGCCACACAGCATCATGGGTAAATGCCATCTAACTTCTGGGTCTCAAGGTGATCAGTAATTTTTAATTTTTCTTTATTCTTGGTGCACAGAATGAGCAACATGTATCAACTCGTTTATATAACCAAAAGACTCAGAGTTAGTCAAGTAAACTGTAGGACTATTCTCATAATGGGCAGACAAAACTTGGATAGGCTTGGAGATACAGAATGAGAATAAGGCATTGAATAAAGAAATCACCAGTGATGACATATTGTAAAGACTCTCGAAGCACCAAGGATATTTGTCATATAGGCTTCATGACAGTCAGCAGCATGATCAACTCTCACAAGTAAACTGTGCATGATTATTGCAAAATGAAAAAAAACTACTGTTGTTTTTGAGCTGTTTGGTATAGTTATATGTATGTTATGCATGTATCCATATAATGATAGGCACTGGTGTTTTGCTACTCATTAGAAAATTTCAAAGATAACTAAATTCTACCAATTGGAGGAGGACTTACTTTTTAAAAATAGACTCAGAGATAGCAATTACAATGAATAATTTCAGGCAAGAGAAATGTTTGATATGGTTGATTATTTGTTGGGAGCCGACTCCTAGCAGAAAGCAGCTATCATCTTTGCAGCCATCTCAGGACATATACCCTGACAAGAGACTTGTTTTCAACAGCCTACAACAGCTGAGCACACTAAATCTCTTGCTTCTCAGGTTCATGCTGTTCAACAAACTGATGGCTTTTGTATGAGAACAGATAGCCACTATTCAAATGAAACCCATACAGGTCCATTATTACAGGATGGAAGTGGGGGACTCTAAAACTTTTGTCATCAAGACTGATGAGGATTAACCCCTAACTTACATGCTAAGCCGGATAGTCAATGACGGGTAAGAGAACACCTCAAGACCCTTCCCCCTAACTGGGAGGCCTCACCATCCTAAGACAGGAGCTCAACCAATGGTTGTTGAGTATCCAAAAATGGGAAAGGGAGGCTGGGGTCCTTTGTTCCAGCCTAAGGCAGGCACGGTTTCCATAAGTTTTCCCAGCCTTCCCTTTAAAAAAAAAAATAAATAGAAAGGGGGACCTGCTGGGAGCCAACTCATAGCAGAAAGCAGCTATTATCTTTGCAGCCATCTCAGGCCATATACCCTGACAAGATACTTGTTTTCAACAGCCTGCAACAGCTGAGCACACTCTGATAGACATCTTGTTTTTCTCACATATCTTGTTTTGCTGTTTAATGCCCACAGCTGCAAGGTACACGTGGTATCCACACTGCAAGGCATGTGACATAGTGCCTTCAGCTGTGCTTGTCCATGAGGGTAAGGCACATGTTAAAGCATATAAATACCCAGGATTTCCTTTCAATAGAAGAGACTTGATCAGACCCTCTGTCTTGTCTTCATTCTTCACGTCTCTTGCCCTTCCATCCCCACTCTCTCTCTCTTAGTAGACCCTGATGACTGACCTGAATGGGCTGGTACAGAGTGGCCCCCAAAGGTGGGGCAGAATGGGCCAGTACAGAGTGGTACCTCAACATTGGAGCTCCAGTAAGTAGGATACAGTGAAGGACACTGTGGTAATTGGAAGCATGCATCCTCACTCCTGTGTGGGAGACCCTGTTGACTGACCCGAACGGGCCGTTACAATTATTGTTCCTTAATTCACATCTCCTAAAAGTAAAAAGTCTAAGATCTCATATACCATCTATGGCACATCACTGAACAGTTCCCAGGTGTGAAGAGGAACCTGGAGCTCACTCCTGTGAGATGTGTTCTATCACTCTGGCTTCTTCAGAACAACCTACTCTAACTTTACTCTGACAAACTCTCTCTTGAACTCAATTCACTGGTGACATAAGGCCATTTTAATTTCCTGGCCCCAAAGGAAAAGATTCACAAAATCTTCCTTCATGTGGGTAATTGCTAATACCCTGAATCATACAAAAAACTGGCTCTTCAGTCAGACTTGTCAAGGTCTGATCCAGGGTCCAGACTTTCTGAGAAGAGCAGGCTCCAACTTCAAAGCACAACAATCCTTTGTTCCATGAGCTTATTAAATTAGGCAATCCCCAGTTCTTTCCTTTCCTGACCACTGAGAGGTAAATGCTCAAGCAGATGGGAGACAGGGGAAGATAGCAGTGTCTCTTCATCATCAGTGTGAGGGGGGTGTCACAGAACGCAAAGAGTAACATCACGATGGAAGCCATGAGGACAGAGGAACATCAAAGGGATCCTGAGGGCAGCAGCCTCCCTCAGTTCCCATCAATGAGTGCTTTGATTAAGGGTGGGGCCTATCTATGCCCTATAAGTGCAGGCTGGCTCCCCAGGACTCTCCACACACTGGGCTCCTTCTCACCAATCCTTCAGGTGACTCCCAGTCATAAAGATACTTGTCCTCCTCTCTGCCCTTGTCCTGCTGGCCTTTCAGGTACAGGAGGCTGATCCTATCCAAGAGACAGATGCAGAGACTAAAACTGAGAACCTGTCAGGGGAAGAGACTCAGGGTCTGTCTGTCTTTTTTGAAGGCCCAGAAGTCTCTGCTCTTCAAGATGCAGGCGAGTGCTGGTTGGTTCCCAGTGTGATGGAGGCTTGGAGTCTCCTGAGGGAGGGTTGAAGTTGAGCCCTGGAATCCTGTCAAGAGCTGTCTGGTTCAGGTAGCTGTCTGGTTCTTGATCCTCTAAGATCTACCCTGTCTGTTTCATAGAACTAACAATGAGAGTCAAACCAGTGTACTTGATTTTCTTCTCTTTAAGGTTTTTGATTTAACAAAATATATGTGAAAAAGCTTTAAAGTATAGAACATACTGATTAGTACTTTTATACCTGATTAATAATTTTATTATAGGACGAAACATCTGTTTTGCTTCGAAAAATAGACTTGGGAACCAAATGCCAGGGTATGAATGTGTTAGCTCAGGAAAACACAAAAAGGGTGAAGAAATGCATTGTGGGCATCATGTCCTGTGTTATCAGCACTTGTTAAATATCTTATTTTCAAGTGTTTGGATTTCATCATGGTGCTGTCTGTGATGTCACCGGTACAACAAACCTACTTTTTACCATTTACAGTACATCTTCGTAGGATTGTTTACTGTCACACACTGCTGGCCTCCTTAATGCCTGCTTTCTTTGTGTCCCCAGGCTCAAGAAGGCCCTTGAGGTGGCGTTGCAGAATATCTTGCAAAAGTTTTGAACCCATCACTGGGATGTGCTTACCAGTTCAGTTAAAAAGTATAAATTCTGCTGCATCTGAACAAGGAGCCTGCTGATGAGATAACCATGTGCTCTGAGACCCCACAATCTGTCATTACCCTTGTGCTTAGCCTTGATTGTTTTTCCTTCTCCAATAAAGTCCTTGCAGAAAAGAATCTGTTTTGATGTTTCTGTGATGTTTTCTATGTGGCTTAGCCAGGACTCTTCTGAGCCATGTCCAGAATTTTCAGTGAATCCTTTGTCTTGGTTACCTTTTAGCAGTCACATCAAGAATGAGTAGGAGGTTAAGGTGCAAAGAGACACGATATTCTCCTCTAGCTGCTTTTCTGTCTGTCAACTCTTCTGTCCTTTAGATTACACTCACTCTCGAAAATGAGTCCCACATTTTCATGATCCACTTTTTCAGTTGAAGGACATTATGTAGTTTCCTTTCTGTAGCTGTTGTGAACTCAGAGGTAATGAAGATGGTTGAGCAAGTGTCTGTGAACGAACATCCTGTGTCCTTGGGTATTTGCCAAGTACAGCTCTGCCATGGAGACTTCCCTTCAGTCTTGTGAGAATTCTCCACACTGACTTCCTTAGTTTCTGGGCCAGCATGCAATCCCACCAACAGTGCCTGAGGGCTCCCCTTTCCCTAGACTCTCTCTCCCACTTGTTGACTATTGTTTTCTTGATCTTAGTCATTCTGACTTGGGTTAGATGAAACCTCCAAGAACTTTTAAATTCCATTTCTCTGATAAAAATGTTGAACACTTCAACATATTCTTCTTAGCTATTTTATTAGTTCTTTGAAAGTTTCCAACAACTGGTTAGCATATTTGGATAATACTCATCACTGAACAAACTCTTCCCAGATCCACCCCCTTCCCTATCCACCTAAATCTGTCTCTCTCACCCAGCAGCTAACAATTGGCAATACCTCCACTGCAAGGGGTAGAGTTTTTGGATCCAATTCCCAGCTCCATGCTGGAATTTGGTTTGACTTGGGCTTGTACATTACAGCTGTGCCACCTCAAACATTTGCAACCTCATTTCAGTCATTTTCTTTATTTTCCTCAAAATTCTCTCTTCAGATCCATATGTGATTTTAATTGTATTTTTTTCATTAACTGTCTTAATTTATTTTTCTAGTTCTTCATATTATGGGTAATAACCCATAGCAGGTATATAGCCTGCAAAGTGTCTTTTCCCTGGATTGAGTATTTCCTTTGCTATAGGGAAGGGGTTTAGTTTTATAAGGTCCTATTGTCGTTTGAAGGCCTAAATCTCAAATGGTTAGTGTAGGAGGAGCTAAGGAGGGAGGAGTAAGGAGAGGGAGAGAAAAAAGGAAGAGGAGAAGCTAGGGAGACCAGAGATGTAGGAGCAATGGAGAGCCATGGCAGTATGGAGATTAGTCATGGGTAACAACTTTTATTTAGGTTAGCTAATTGGGAAAAAACTCTCTTTGTATGGGCATATTGTTATTGATCATTGCCAAACATATAAAGCCTTTGATTAATCTTTAAGCATTAGAGTCTCGTTTTATTACTGGGCCTGCATGGGTAGCAGGATGGTCTGGGCAATGCCCTGCCTTGCGGAGACAGCATGGAAGATTTGCAGAGCCATCTCCCACGCTGGTGTCTCGTGGGTGGCAAGGCTGGTGTTTCTGGCTAGCCGGTTCTAGCTGTTGCTCACACATGGTGGCTGAGCTAGGCAGAGCTGCCATAACTTAGATAGTCAGCTGACCGGTGGATGATTATTAAATAATTACATCAGCAGGTTAGCCCTAGCCACATGGACAGATGAGCAATGTTAAATAGACTGTTATAGAAATATGTGTGCATGTCTATGCATTAAAATTTATGCACACATGTATATACATCTAACAATTATAATTTAAGAAGAGATAGTACATAGATCTTCATAAATATAATAACTTAGTAGTGTTGCCCATGTTTTACGAAATTTTTGAAAGCTTATAATTTTCTTTGGACCTAACTCCATAGTTTATAAGTCCTCTATCATTCCCACTATCTTTTGTAAACCTTGGACTTTCTGTGTTAGTGATTCCCTGGCATAAATACATGCCAATTATGTCCTGTTTCTGAGTTAAGGTCTTTCTCTCCAAGCATGATACACATGAACCTTGTTATTCTGATATAAACACTTAGTACTTTAGCCCAGCAAGTGCAGGAGAAGCAGGACAGCAAAGGACTGAGTCAGAGATAGGAAAGTGACTTTGTTGACTTCTTCCTGTACTATTCTTACTTTTCTGCCCTTTTGCCCTTCTGAATGCAATCTCCATTCCATCCTCAACCAACACACATGTTTTAGTTGAAGATGCAGAATTGATCCTGGTCTCTTAGTAAACCTTGTGCCTGACTAATTTGTGCACTCAGTAGGCCAACTTTTTCCCCTGCTTCATCCAGACTGCACTCTGCCTCAGTGCTGTCCCCCAAGATGGAACCATAGCCTTCAGTGTTTCTTTCTTTTCTCACTCACCTTGTATACACACACCAACATTTCTTCCTTTGTTTCTAATTATTTTATTGAAAAAATTCTTTTTCAAACAATATATTTTGATCCATTTTCACTCTTGTATCTCATTCCAAACCCTTTTCACCATTCCAACCCCATGCCTTCTCTCTCTCTGTCTCTCTGTCTCTCTATTTCTCTGTCTCAAAAATAAACAGGTAAACAAAACAAATAGTGATAAAACAAATGAACAAAAACAATTAAGAGCATGAGACACTCATACTCATGCAGACACATACACATACACAAAACCCATAAAATCCACAAAATTGGATACCATAATATTTACAAGCAAAAGAATAGTAAGGTTAAAGAAAAAGGCCAAGTTTGGTGATGGTGGGAAACTCCTTTAATCCCAGCAGTCGAGAAGTGGAGGTTCTAAGGTTGAGGCCAGCTTGCTTGGTGTACAAAGTGAGTTCCAGGACAGTCAAGGCTACACAGAAAAATCCTGTCTCAACCTTCCTCCCATGAATTGCCCAAACAAGGTCAAAGGAAACAAAATAAAAATCTCCAAAAATACCTTTGAGTTAGTTTACATCAACATTTCTTAAGGGAGAATTTTCTTTGCTCAATTTTCACAGGACATTTGGGTTATTGGTGGTGTTATATAATAGTAAATATTATGTTACCTATTTCTAGAGTGTATACAAAAGTCAGGTTCCACTGACTTCACATCAAACCCCAGAACCAAGAATTTACAGATATACTTTAAGGGGATGCTATTAAACCCAGAAGAAGGAATTAAGAGAGATATCCTAAGGAGAGGCTGTGAGACCAAAAGGATAGAATTTGCAGACAACCCCTAAAGAGAGGCCCAGAAGCCCTGTAGGAGCAGCAGCAGCCCTGAGATCTGGGCTCCTACTGAGCCCTTTCACTGATTCCACACTTTTTTTCCCCTGATATCTTTCACAAAAATTTATTTTCTCCTTGTCTCTCATTGTACTGTTAATTCAGCAAATAGACAAACACAAATTTCCATTGTTACTATCAAGTACTTCCTACTTTTCCCCTCATAATTAGAATGCCTGGAGATATATCTGTAATTTTTTTCTGTGTTATTTGGAAACTCAAGATTATTCCCACTCTGATGTGTAATATTTTTTTTTAATGCACGACTTCTTTGTCACTTAAGGCTTTTTCTTTCTCCTTCTTCCTCAACATCTCCTATAAGTAGCAGAGGCTGAGTGTCTGTGTGGGGTAAAGAAAATTGGTCTCCAGCAAGCTTGTTGCTTATTTATAGGCTCAGAGGTCATGGCACAGACTTTTGTGCTTCCACTGCATGTACAGTGCTGAACCACAAGACAGGTTGCAGTTTCAATACTGTATTTCTTCTTACAACTCTCTGCTTCCCAGAGTCTTTGATGAACCAACTGTTCCGGTCCTTGTTTTGTGCCTTAGACCAGAATGGAAAGACAATATTCAGTCTCAAAGGCAGGGATGTGTCAAGCATATACCCATTTAGGTGATCAGTCAACTGTTGGGTTCTTGGCACAGAACACAAATATTCCCAACAATGAGGATAGCTAGTTCTGTGAAATGCAGAACAATTGATAGAGGTTGCAGGCTAGTAGTTGAGAACATGGTGCTGTGCAGCAGCCAATGAATAACCTCAGTTCAGTGACTTGTTTCTATTGAAACTCAAATAGGAAACTGCTTAACAAAAGCCTTTCTCTGACAGGGTCATAAGAGACCTATGCACACAGTTAGCCTTCACTCTGCACACCCTTACCTCATGCTCCCTCACCCTGCAGGAGATGCTCACACTCTTCCCTGTTATTTTCTGTTAGTCCTCAGAGGCCCAGGTTGCAGCTGTCTGAGAAAAACCTGAGGCATCTCTAGACCAGGAATATCTTGAGTAGAGAACCATAACATGATCATAGAGCAGGTGAACGGCCACACAGCAGAGAGGTAACATAGCTAGAGAGAAGAAACTACATACACAAAAAAAATCTGGAAAGACACACACACATACACACAGACAGACAGATAGACAGACAGATACACACACATGCACACACACACACACACACACAGACACACACACAGTATTTTATATAAATATAGATGTGTTTGGTTTCAGGCCCTGGGACATATGACTAAGGTGCATATTGTACATACCAAAGCAGACCTTGCCTCTAGGTTCTCTCAGCATTCCAAAGTCTCTAACTGGCATACCCTGGCCCCAATTGTGAATTTTCCAGCCCTGGTGGTGAGCTGCCCTTCCCCCAGAGCCTCTTCCCTATGTAATCCAGACACTCTGCTCTCTCTCTCTTTCTCTCTCTCTCTTTTCCTTCCTTCCATCCATCCATCCTTCCTCTCTCTCTCTCTCTCTCTTTCTCTCTCTCTCTCTCCCCCTCTCTCCTCCTCCTCCTCCTTAGCCTCTTTCTCTCTTTCTCTTTCCTTCTACAACTTTCCCTCACTTTCCCCATGGTGACTGCCCTGACCTTTGTCCTCAGGGCCAGTGAACTTACCCACTCAGGAGCAGTTTTCTGATAAACCTGTCTTTAATCTATCTATCTATCTATCTATCTATCTATCTATCTATCTATCTATC
>NW_021605088.1:14369-17315 GCF_004785775.1 Grammomys surdaster | reverse complement strand
ATCTATCTATCTATCTATCTATCTATCTATCTATCTATCTATCTATCTACCTATAGCTGTTTTTTTCTCATCTATGTGTTCAAGCATGAGAACCAAATATGTATAGGAGATTTCTGTCTCCCATAACTTTTCATTCCAGGATATCTTTGAAATGTTCTAACTATAAGTTAGAGGAGAACAAACTGTGAGTAGTGAATATTATATTTAAGCATTCAAGTTTAACCACAGAGTCTATTTCACTCTGCCTATTAAAAGAGATTATAGACATTAGAGAAGTGTATGAGTATGTATAAGCATATGAGCAGGGATGGGTTCCAGGAATACCTACAAGAAAAGGCAGTAAGAAAAATGCTCACATCCTGGAAGTAACAATAGGTCCTGTGTGTTAGCATTTTCTCTAAGCTCTGCCCTACAGTTACCTGGCAATGAGCAGTTATGCCTGACTCACTATAAAAGAGACTGCTTGCCCCCTCTGCTCTTTCTTGCTCTCTTGCCTTCCTGATCTCACTCTGTCCTGTCATCTCTTCCCCCTCTTTCCCCACTCCCTTCTTCCCTGTCTCTCTCCACATACTCATGGGCAGGCTCTACTTCTCTATCTCCCTACTTCTCTACTCTCTTTTTATGCCTTTCTGTGTCTCTACTACCCCTCAACTCCCCTCCCCATGCCCTAAGTAAACTCTATTCTATACTATACTGTCATGTGGCTGGTCCCTCAGGGGAAAGGGATACTTCAGCATGGGCCCCTGGAGGAACCCCCCTCTCCCATACCTTACCACACACCCACCAAACATATTCCTTCTTCTCTTATCTTTGTATAAAACAGAACACTTTGGATCTTAGTTCCTATCAGCAGGATTGTTCACTCTGCTTGCTCTGATGTAGCCAGCACAGCAAACCCAGCCAATTTATCATGGGACTTCTCTCAGATTCTCCGCTATTGTATATTAGGTCTAATTTTAGTGTCTAATGTTCTCCGTGTCTCTAGGTCCAACACTGGAATATTTCTTCATAAAAAAGTATCCACGAGAGGACATTGACTTAAAGAATTATGTTACAGAATGAAGCTCATCTCTGTTTTGTAAAGGAAGCAGACAAATAGTAATCTCCTAATCTGCTTTCTTAGTACATGGGGACTATTAATACCATGTCTTCAATTTGCTTTCTTCTCAAGGTCCCCTGTAACTTTAATTTTTTTCAATGCTTATTTTTAATGATGGTTCTTAAATGTTTTAGCCTCTCTTTTTTCCCACCAGAGATGGTACAAAAGAGAGAACACAGGGGAAGCAGACCTGTTTAGAAAGGTTCTTTGGAGCAACTCCCATCTGTGTTGTCTGGAAATCAGCATTTCAGTTCACAAGGTTAGCAGTGACATCTCAATCTACTCGAAAACACTCCATGGATACACTAGCAATCCATTTCAATAAAGTCTGGATAGCAAGAGTCAATCAGCACTAGTGGTACTAACTAGTAGAGGAAGCCAGGCCTCCTAGCCTAGGCAGGAGTCAGAAGGAAAGACTAGCAGGAACTCCAGGAGAAGTTCTCAGCTGTGCTTCTCTCAGCAAATTAAGATCGGTAAAGACTCAAGACCAACTGGAGTTGCACAGCTAGCTAAGCTCAGACTCTATCACTGTGTGTCCTTCATGGGTCTTATGCAGAAGTGGCAAAAAAGCCACAGCATACCACCAGAAGGTTTTTGATGCATTTCCCTCTATGGAGTCCCAACAAATGGAGCTCAACTATACAATGTAAGGTGGACCAATATATGTGTGTTGTTAGCAAAGAATCCTTCATCACGTGTCCTTTCAAGTGTTTGCTTTAGCAGAACATCCTCTCTCCTGTGTCTGCTTCAGGAAAATTTTCCTTCATAAGTTTGCCCCAGCAAAACATTATCCATCACAACTGACATTCTAAAGAACCCTTAAGTTTCCACTTAAGTCCTCTCTAGAAAATCCTTACTATATGTACTTCATTAGTATATCATATATACCGTTCTAAGGACTCTGGGGTTCAAGAATCAGAATCTTATTTGAAAGCTCTTTTTAAAAAATCCTGGCTCCCAGTGTTATGGACTCAGAAACACTGAAACACCATAGACTCAATTTAAATTATCATTAATGAAATTTTTATTTCAAGCTACAGCTCTCCTCAGTTCCCATGGTTACTGTCACAGTTAGCATTTTACTGCTGTGAACAGACACCATGACCAAGGCAACTCTTATAAGGACAACGTTTAATTGGGGCTGGCTTACAGGTTCAGAGATTCAGTCCATTATCATCAAGGCAGGAACATGGCAACATCCAGGCAGGCATGGTGCAGGAGGAGCTCAGAGTTCTACATCTTCATCTGAAGGCTGCTAGCAGAACATTGACTTCCAGGCAGCTAGGATGAGGGTCTTAAGCCCACACCCACAGTGACACACCTACTCCAACAAGGCCACACCTCAATAAAGTGCCATACCCTGGACCAAGCATATACGAACCATCACACTTCCTATTTAGTGCCTTTGCTGCTTGATGCTACTTAAGGTTGTGTCTGTAGAGCTGCAACACACTGAGAGCTTCATGGGCAGATCTTGGCCTACACTGCTTGTCAAATCTTAACATTTACAATAAAGAGATTGGTTTCTTTGAAAAATTAGGCCATAGTGACAATGTAAAAATGAAGATAACCATGTTTTCTATCTTCCACATGACTTATGGCTTTGAGAGTGGTTCTGATCTAAATGAAGCAAGATTATGAGATGAGAGATTATGATGCTGACAACAGCATTGGCCTTTCTTATTAACCATCAGAAGCCTGCATGATAACCTTGACACTCCTACAGACCCAAGCCAAAAGTTTCTTTCTGGCATTCTGATACTTGGTGCTCAGACCAAGTACTTTCATGGAGACAATAATCACACACACACACACACACACACACACACACACACACACACACACAC
>NW_021605088.1:0-14359 GCF_004785775.1 Grammomys surdaster | reverse complement strand
CACACACACACACACACACACACACACACACACACACACACACACACACACAGAGAGAGAGAGAGAGAGAGAGAGAGAGAGAGAGAGAGAGAGGACTTGCTGTAAGAACTTTACTTGGATATAAAGGAGAAGAAACTCAAGGACACAACATGGGACAAATAACAGTCTCCTTTAAGAGCTCAAGTCATGTGATAAATGTATTCTTCTTCTTCTTAGTGCTCAGGAACAGCAGAATCAGAAGGTGCAGCCTCAATAAAGGCAGGTCCCAGAGAGAAGTTCTCCAAAATCACAGGCTATAAGTCTGCAATAAAAGGTCAAGCCTGACTTCACATCTGGGGGTACAGAGAGCATATGAAGTACTTAGTGCCTGAATGAGAAGGGTGGAAGAGATCTTGGACAAGATATGTGATGGATGAAATGGACTCTCTACATTCATCATTAGTGACAGCAGCATGAGCAATCACAATCAATATTCATAAATATACATGGAAAGCACAAAACTGAAGGCTACTTCCCATTTGTCTTAATTTTGTTTTCATTTTGTGCTCTTGCTATTACATAAATATCTAAACACACTTCTCCAATTCTTAAAATATAATAGACTAAATCTAGCCATTTAGATCTAGAAGAAACACTTGTCACTAAGTCTTTTTATTTATTAAATCCTGTGACATTCACGAACAAATCTTTGCAGAATTTAATCTATTTGGCTCTTGTTGTTCAATGAGGAAAATAAAGAAGTAATAAAGTCACCTGGGTGACCCAAATTCAGAGCTTACCTCTACCTCTTCTCTCTACTCCATGTCCCTAGCATGATGATGTCTCTCACCTGCATCTTAGACAACAGTGCCTTTATCCCCTCCAAAGGATATGGAAATAACCTGGTCCTCCTCTACCAGGGGCTCCCTGTCTGGATCCTCCTCAGCTCTTCCTGGGGGAGATTCTGCCTGGGTCTGGAGAGCCAGCAGGAGAAGGGTAGTGAGCAGAGTGAGCATCCTCATGGCTGGGGGTTTTCTAGGGGATGAAAAAAATCAGGAACTCTGTGTGTGTTTGTTTGTTTGTGTGTGTGTGTGTGTGTGTGTGTGTGTATGAAGGTGTTGTTAATAAAAGGATCCAAGACTGGTCCTACAGTTATAAACAGTCTACATTGATAAGGAGAGGAATTTGTACTCAGGGTCTTCTTGATATTCTTATTCCCAGAGCTTCCCTTAAGATAGGACTTGGTCCATGTATTCAGTGGCTGCCTTTGGTATAAGCTGGTAATGAGGAGGAGGACCCTGCTACTGTTTCTAGTTCTTAATGGATTTTGTACTTACACTTGAGTGAGTGTCTACATTTTAATGTTAAAAAAGAAGAAAAGGAACAGCACATTCATTCATTAAGGCTAAGGAACAATGCTCTAAGTCTCTGAAGATGTTATCTGTTATCTGACATTGTTGACTCTGGGGTCAAACCTGCATCCTGATGATGCAGAGTGTCAGTGCTTCTTGACCACATTGACCTTATCAAACTATGGATGAAATGAGCTGTGACTGTAGGCTAAGCATTGGTCTAATGGGGATGAGTGTTAATTCCTTCTACTTCTATGCAAGTAGGAATGACAATTGAGACAGTAAGTTCTAAAGCACACACCCAATTATTTCATCCACAATTGCAACTCTTTCTCAAGTATAATGAACTAAAGATCTGGATATGAGATGTAAAAGCATAAAACTACTAAAAGAGAATTTAGAACTGGGTCTGGACAGTGATATCTTGTATGGCACCAAAGTTGCTGGGAACAAGGCAGATGGGCATGTGAGATTGCACTGGGCTATGCAGTTTCTATACAGCAGAGGAAATGAGCATTGGGATGAGGTGGCAGGGTAGAACATGGTGGAGAAGTTAGCAAAGCATCCATCTGGAAAGAAACTAATACCCAAAAAAGATTACGCTATTATCCCTACAGGAGTGACAATAAAGACATTTGTGTTTTCCCAAAAGTTTTGTGAGTTTCCCCTGAACCAGGTATTACTGTTCATCCCAGCTACCAGAGGTCCAGACAGAAGAACCCTAGAAGGGAGTATGATGATGTGGGCTCCTCCAGAGCATCCTTGGTTAAGGGAGTCCATTGCAGCTAGGTCTCAATGACATATCCATACTTTGAAAATTACTTTCATTTCTTACAGACCCTTGGGGTATGCAGGGAGAACAGAGCAAGAGACACAGCACTCTTCTGTCCAGACCTTGGGATATAAGAGCAGCTGAAACAACTTGGAACAGACTTCCCCTATTTAAGAGTCACTTGTGATGTCTTAATTTTTTGTGGTTAATTTCTATTGGATACCCCAGACACCTGTGGTGCAAGGACAGTTAAGCAATTTGGAAAAGCTGGGGGCAAAGCTGGGCTTCCCAGAAGGACTTCTGATCTTGTTCAGGACTATATAACATCTACTTGCCCATCACTGCTCACTCTGAGGAGCTAGTACTGCATAGCTCTGTGGCTGAGCTTTAAATACTGGTACCAGAAAGTATGAAAACGTACACAGGAAATGTATGGCTTAGAAATCATGACTTGTGTTTTGTGAAGATGACTAGAATACATAGATAATGAACATATAAAGAAGGATTTGAAAACTAGTTCTCAGTGATCCCTCACAGGACCTAATTTACAACCTTTAGAACTAGTTAAGCCATTCAGGAGAGTAAGGACATTGCACTATGATGAGATTGAACATTGGTTCTGCTGTGAGACTGTGGAGGTCCTAATAGTGTCTCCCATGTGACTGAAGTATATTTATCAAGTCATTCTCTGAAAGCACAGCATGCAACTTTTCTTGGCCACTAAACACAGCTAAACAGTACTCTAGAGCCATACGGGGAAAAACACTCATGCCATTGTTCTTTGAGACATAATGTCTTCTGAATGTCCCCCTGGCTGGACAGATGGCAGAGAGATTGGAACTAGCTAAACTTATCAAGTAATTGTGTGTACAGAGGCATTATGCCTAAACCAGTACTGTCCATATATAAAGGCAATGTCAGACCCAGAAAGATCAGAATGGACATTCCATGCCCTGACTTTCCATCATACAGTCCCTAGGAGAAAAACACTGCTTTGAGGTGACCTCAAATCCTCTAAAACTGCTGTGACAAGAATGAAGGCTTGTCCTAGCTCCTCTTGAGCATAAATGTGGTAATATCTTGACCACTAGCAAAATCTCACACTTGTCAACATGCTGTATTTTTATCTCCAAGATTTGAAATGCTAATATTTCATTTTCTTCTACTAGATGATGCTGTGGCCAGAACGCTTAAGTCTTACTAAAATTAATGTATGGAAATCATACTCACAAATGTTATGATGTTATGACATTTATAAGTGGAGTCTTCTGGAAGGGGATTGTGGTAAAAGGGAAGAGCCCCAGGGATAGGGTAGTTTCTCTCTCTCTCTCTCTCTCTCTCTCTCTCTCTCTCTCTCTCTCTCTACATATATATATATATATATATATATATATATATATATATATATATATATCTTAGGGAACTGCCTTGTCCCTTTTACCAGGTGTTGACATTTTTTGAAAATGTCATTTATAAGCCAGGAGATAGGCCGTCACCTCAGAATAAACCTTTTGACACTTTTATCTGAGACTTCATAGCCCTCAGAACTGCAGGATTTTGGTAACGTCTGCTGTGTATAATGTGATTATATGACTTGTCCTCTTAACAAGACAAAATGGACTAAGGCCAGTGTTCAGAGTAGAACCCATCTGTCATACTTTGAGGAACTCTGAGTCTTCTTGGGGGAACCACAGGGAATGAACTGCAGACCCTTATACTGTAGATCAGAAATAAGTAAGGGGCAGGCTTTCTCAGGGAAAAAAACTGTTTTGGTTTAATAATGTTTACATCTTCAAAACCCCGACTGCTTCAGACAGGGTGATGATGATCCCTCCCTCCTGAGCCAGGATGGATGGTTGTACTCTGCACATCTGAACTCAGATCACAGCCTGTCTCAAACTTCCTCCCAACACCAGTACCAACTTTCCAACCATGCTGGAGAGTTTTTCTGCAGTAAACTTTCCAAATCCAAGATAGCCACTCATCTCTGTGCCCATGGCACTGACCAATGTCCAAATGATAAACATGTGTTAGAAGGTGTGTGTGTGTGTATGTGTGTGTGTGTGTATGTGTGTGTGCTGTTTGAAATCCATTCCTTCTTGTTGTGATATCTTACACAGCAGATGAGAGCAGAACATGATCGTGTACATCTACAGTGAGAGAACATGTGTCTTGTGTGCATTATTTTTAATATCAACCTTTGTTTTGTCAATGCATTGATGAAGTGGGGACTTCATCTTGTCAACCAATGTTTCTCCAGAATGAACCAGAACACACATCCTAAATAAGTGTCATAAGGTCCCATACTATTTGGGATGCTTTGATGAACAACTTCTTATTTATTATTTATCCACATTCCTGCAATGTGAATGCAGAGTTTGTGTGCAACCCAAGTGGGGTTCAGGTCTCTGTCCTTGGGGAGGGATTTAGTGGGGTAGGCTGGATGGACTTGGTGATTGCTAGAACACGGGGAAAAACTAGCAAGTGTTTTTTTTTTCTAGGAGTTTGAACTACAAAGCCTTTGTAGATCTGCCCTTCATTCTCTCTGCCATCATACGAGAGCCATCAGAGAAGGAAAGAGAAAGAAAGGCCAGGGCAATGCTTTTATTTCCTGAACCAATCAGTTTTTCTAACCAGAATTCCTTCTTGTGGTTCTCAAGGATTTGAGTGAAAATGCTGAGACTGGGATTGTTCCTGAACCTTGAATCTACGACTCCATTTATCACACATGGGAAGTGTGATCATTCCTAACACAGAGCATCTGACACGAAAGAGCTGGGTCCAAGTGTTCTGGGTACACTCTGAGCATCTGTGTTCCTAGATGACATTCAAGCACAGGTTTATTGAGGGTAACTATCAAAGAACTAGGGTCATCCATGTCAGGGGGCAGGAAGCCCATGGTATAGGTGACCAACAAGGAGTTTTAGATTAACACCCCAAAGATGAAGAATCTATGAAATGGCAAGTGTTTAGGTATATGGTTATTTTCTAGAAAGCTGAAGAGAGTTAGGAGAGGGTCACGTGAGATTGTGGTATCCAAGGTCAAGAATTTGTAACAGGGAGAGATGTTGGAATAAACTCTATGGGGAAAAAAAAGACAAGAGAGGCTTTTAGCATATCTGTCACCTCAGGTATTTATAATATTGTTATGGTGAAACACTAAAATTCTTCTGTACTAGGTGTTTTGAAATACATAATTCGTTATTATTTACAACCATGTCATTGTGTAATAGTCCGCCAGAACTCATTGCTCCTACCAAATTGTAATTCTGTACCCATTGACCAATCTCCTTTTAGCATCCTTTGCTCTTGCCAGCCTCTACTAGCAAGTATTCTATTCTCACCTGCCATTACATTGCTTTTTATCTTGGATATGTGAGAGTATATTGTCCTTTAATTTGTGAGTCTGAATATTACACAGTAAGAGTCCTCCAGTACAATCTGAGTTATTGAAAATCCCATCTTTTTATGGTTGACTAGTGTTCCACCACACACACACACACACACACACACACAGAGAGAGAGAGAGAGAGAGAGAGAGAGAGAGAGAGAGAGAGCTTATGTACGTACACCACATTCTCTTTACCCACCCACCTACTGAGGGTTATCTCTTGGCAATAATGTACCATATACAGAGCTGCAATACACAAAGATATCTCTCCAGCACAAAGAGTTTATTTCTATTTGAAAGTTTGGTTTTATGAACTCTTTCTACAACCAGAAACAGAAGATAGGGGATTAAGAAAATATATTTTTCTATTTACCAACATTCCATTGTCACCCAAAGTCCCACAGATCACTTAAGAAACTTGTAGGTTAGAGGAAAAGATTTTCAAGTTGAATGCAGCCCAGATGTTGACCTACTCACCTTTGTAATACTTGGACCTCTTAGCGGAAATCGAAAATCAGAGGAACACCAAAGCGTTTAGGGAGAATAAGGGAGCTTTGTATGGCCTGTTCACATTACTGTCAAATGTAACAGGAAAAATAGCAGGGTCCTCCTCATCCTCACAAGCTTCAACCAAAGGCATCCAACAAACACAAGAAACAAAGTTTGTCATGAGTAAGCTGTGAGAACAAAAATATCAAGAAGACCTTGAGGACAAATCCCTCTCCTTTATCAATGTAGATCCTTTCTAACTGCAGGGTTTCTCTCAGATACTTCTCTTCATATACACCAACATATACACAGGGAGACAGACATGCAGACACACAGAGACATGACACAGACACAGACACACACACAGACACACAGACACACACACACAGACACACAGACACACACACGTGGTTTTTGTTGTGTTTTTTCATCCCCTAGGAAACCCACAGCCATGAGGATGTTCACTCTGCTCACAACACTTCTCCTGCTGGCCCTCCAGACACAGGCAGAATCTCCCGAAGGAAGAGATGAGGAGGATTCAACCGAGAGGAGCTGGTAGAGGAGGACCAAGTTATTTCCATATCCTTTGGAGGGGATAAAGCCACTGCTCTCCAAGATGCAGGTGAGAGACATCATCATGCTAGGGACGTGAAGTAGAGAGAAGGGGTAGAGGTAAGCTCTGAATTTGGGTCACCCAGGCGACTTTATTACTTCTTTATTTTCCTCATTGAACAGCAAGAGACAAATAGATCAATTTCTTTCTGCAAAGATTTGTTTGTGAATGCCACAGGTTTAAATAAATAAGAGACATAGTGACAGTTTATTCATCTAGACCTAAATGGCTAGATTTTGTCTATTTTACTGAGTCTATTATATTTTAAGAATTGAAGATATAAGTTTAGATATTTATGTAATGGCAGGAGCACAAAATGAAAACAAAATTAAGACAAATGGAAATTAGCATTCAGTTTAGTGTTTACCATGGATATTTATTCATATTGATCGTGATTGGTCATGCTGCTGTCACTAATGATCAATGTGGAGAGTTCATTTCATCCAGCACATGTCTTGCCCAAGATCTCCTCAGCCATGCCAGTTCAGAGACTAAGTACTTCATATGCTCTCTGTATTCCCAGATGTGAAGTCAGACTTGACCTGCTATTGCAGACTTAGAGCCTGTGGTTTTGGAGAACTGCTCTCTGAGGCCTGCGATTACCAAGACCTCATCTTCTGACTCTACTGCAGCTGAGCACTAAGAACAAGAAGAGTACAATTGTCATATGACTTGAGATCTTGAAGGAGACTGTTATTTGTTCCATGTTGTGTTCTTGAGTTTTCTCTTCCTTTATATCCAAGTAAAGTTCTTACAGCAAGTTCTCTCTCTCTCTCTCTCTCTCTCTCTCTCTCTCTCTCCCTCTGTCTCTCTCTCTGTCTCTCTCACTCTCTCTCTCTGTCTCTGTCTCTCCCTCTCTCTCTCTCTGTGTGTGTGTGTGTGTGTGTGTGTGTGTGTGTGATTATTTTCTCCACACAAAACTCTGAGGACCAAGTACCAGAATGCTAGAAAGAAATTCTTGGCTTGGGTCTGTAGGAGTGTGAAGGTTATCACTCAGGCTTCTGATGGATAATACGAAAGGTAAATGCTGTTGTCACTATCATAACCTCTCTTATAACCCTGCTTCATTTAGAGCAGAACTACTCTCTAAGTCATTGGCCATGTGGGAGATAGAAAATATGGTTATTTTCATATTTACATGGTCATAATAACCTAACTTTTCAAAGAAAGCAACCTCCTCATTGTAAATATTAGGAGTTGACAAGCAGGACAGGCCAAGATCCTGTATCTGGCCATGAAGTCGTCAGTATGTGGCAGCTCTACAGACAAAACTGTAAGTAGCATTAAGCATTAAAGTCACTAAATAAGAAGTGTGATGGTTTATATCTGCTCTGCCCATTGGGTGGCACTTTTAGGAAGTGTGGCCTTGTTGGAGTAGCTGTGGCCTTATTGGAGTAGGTGTGTCACTGTGGGTGTGGGCTTTAAGATCCTCATCCTACCTGCCTGGAAGTCAGTATTCCGCTATCAGCCTTCAAAAGAAGCTGTAGAACTCTGAGAACCTCCTCTACCATGCCTGCCTGGATGTTGCCATGTTCCTGCCTTGATAATAGAAGGAACTTCTGATCTTGTAGGTCATCCCAATTAAATGTTGTCCTTACAAGAGTTGCCTGGGTCATGGTGTCTGTTCACAGAAGTAAAAATCTAAGTAAGACAAGTAGCAAAGCAGGAAGTCCCTCCCAGATATACTCATCATCCAAAGTATTTGTGCATATCTAGGGATGCTAGATTTGATATATGTCAGCCTGGCTTTAAAGAAACACACACACACACACACACACACATACACACACACACACCATGTACTCATGTCTTCAGCTATACCTTAAGATATCTAGGTATATGTATCTTAAGATACTTTATTTACACTTCTCATTTGGTGCTAAGCTGTTGGAAATAGTGACTATTGTCACTTACATGACCCGTTATCCTGTGACACACAGAGATACAGCAAGAAGGATCTGGTTCCAGAGAATAGTATACTTAGTCATGACAAGAACTCACGCCACCTGTACAGGTGCCTGGATCCTAAACCTAACATAATGGCCTGCATATGGGACTGGAAATTCTGAGGTTTCAGTTCTTAATAACCACCCACAAAATTTAAAGGATATGGATTAGAGTCTCATCTTCTGTCTTTTATTGAGTTTGTTTGATTTTCTTCCTTAGAACCTGATAGAAGATCAAGGTTGAAAGACATCTGTTGACAGATGGTCTCTCTACAGTGTCTCCTTGGTCTATCCTTCTTCTCATTCCTTCCACTGGGATTGCATATGACAGCACCAATAAATAACCTGTATTCCCCAGAAATATCTAAAGAAAAGTTTTGTTTTCTTTGACCACTTATCACAACTAATAACTCACATGTATGATTTCTGTGAAAGACTTAGAGTCGATTGTTAAGGGTAACTGTGAGTCTTTTGAGTTGTTGCACATTGGATTTGATGCAGACCAAGTGCACAAATGGTCACACCACCTCCCTCAGAGTCCAGGATGCACTGCACAAGAGCATAAGAAGTATCAAGTTCTCAAGCTGTTACCCAGCACATCCTTTGGGTCTTCAGAAACCTAGTGCCTGTGAGGAAGGAAGAAGGCTAGCCCTCCTATATGCCGAAGTGGGTCATGTTCAAGATCCAAAGTTCCGGAGACCATTGGAACTTCCATTCTTTGGTGGCCATGTTTGAATATATTAGAATGCTTAGACAAGATTTAGTACAAAGAGAAATAGCAATGAACAACAGCTCCTCTTTGTCTCTGGCCCACCCACTCCATCCACAGACCTGTTTCCTAATATTTGTAGTGCATTTACATGTGATATCAGGTGTTGTGATATTAAAGATCCCGATCACCCTCCATGAGAAGGTGGAACTTCCTCAGGTGTGGCAGTGAATGGATAAGAAAGATAACTCTGTCTCAAAAGTATGGTTTGGTAGGCATATTCGTGATGCCACTAAAACATACAGGCTTGAGTTTTACAAATTTAAATTGAAACATAGAAATCTTAGAAATATTATTAAAGAAAATTGAAGGGCAGGTTGTTTGGTATAACAAACAAAACAAGATAAAAAAAATGATGACCTTTAAGGAGATTTTTAACATCTGCTACAAAGAGACAATTTCTAGACTTTTTGAACAGCAGCTAAAGAATAATTAGAGAAAAGTAGGGGTGGAGGGATGGTTCAGTCGTTAAGAGCACTTGATGCTCTTGTAGAGGATACAGGTTTGGTTCTACCTCCTACATTGTAGCTCATACCATTCTGGAATTCCAGTTCATGGGGATTTTGCACTCTACACTGGTATTCATATTCAATAGGCACATACGTACATACATTCAAGCAAATCACTTATAAAACAAAAATAAGTAGATCTTTTTTGTTAAAAATATACAACAAATGTGCCCCCTAGTTCCTGAGTGTAGCATGTGACCTGACTCAAGAGCACACACTTGAACACGTCTGCTGTCAACTCAGGAGAAAAATGTAATAGTATAACTGTAACACTGAAATATCAATTTTATCTATTATTTTGGGATGAGGAATATAAGAAGGGCATCATACTACCAGTATCAACCAAAGAAAACCATAAAATCCCAGAAGACACTAAACTCACAGAGTAAAGAACTGCTTTTCCCCCAAGGCTCTATAAACCCAGAAGTATTTAAATAAATGCATGCAACTTCACAGCCAGAGGACTCTGGTCTCTACCTTCTCTGGTGTCCTCTAGTAGGTTTCTTTCCTGAGGTGAAACACCTGATACTACCAGAGTTTGTGAAGAAACAAAGAAGAGAACATGAACCAATAAGAAAATGAAAACGATGGTGCAAACCAAGCCTTGATTGCCATACTTAAAAAGGGGATTCTTCTGGAAGGATAGACTGTGCTGGTTCGGCATTCTGATTCAGAACATCAGTGACCACTTCTGTACTGATCACTGGAAAGACGAACATAAAGGGAAAACATAGTAATATAAATCCTTCACAAGAGCATGGTGGTCTTTTGAGCATGCAAATTTTAGTAATTGCTACTGAGACCAACTCTGTGATGATCAGTGAAGACAATAACGTGTCTGAAATGTAAGGTGTGCTGCTTGACTCATAAATCTACGTCTATACAGGTATTCAAGATATCAAGTCCCATAAACAATAATATACATGTGTGTATGCTTGTGTGTATGTATTACATATATAAATACATATGTTTAGTGTGTGTGTGTATGTACATGCTTAATGTGTGTGTGAAATCATATTCTTTCTGCTTTGCTAACTATTGAACAATGAACAGAGCAGTAATGACAAACATTTTAACAAATGAATAGTATTTATTAACATGTAAATATGAGTGGGACTTGAGACAGTGGGACTCCATACACTGACTGAAAACAGCAGGAGGGTCTGTAACTGTTGCTGTGTATGTAGTGAGAGAAATAGGATAAAACACGTACACAGCAGTGTTCATGTATGACATGATACACCTTGAATCTGGGTAACAGCTTATGACTCTCTACCTTGTGGATGCCATTTCTAGTAGGTCAGTTCTCATTTTTTGAAAATGAAAGTATTGTAGAATCTCAAACATGTGGAATGACACATGGACTGAGGGTCCCAAGTGTGAAGAAGCACCTGGAACACATTATTGGGAGGTTTGTTCCATCACTTTGGCTTCTCCAGAAACACCCACTGCAGCTTCCCAGTAACAAACTCTGTCTCTTGAACTCAGTTCACTAGGGAGCATAATAAGGCCATCTTCCTTTCTCAATAATGGCCACAAAGGAGGGTGTTCCCAAGGATACTTTTCATGAGGATGATTGATAATACCCCGAAAAATGCAAAAAACTGACTCTCCAGTCAGCCTGGTCAAGGTCTGGTCCAGGGTCCAGACTTTCTGAGAAGAGCAGGCTCCAACTTCAAAACACAAATATCCTTTGTTCCATGAGCTTATTAAATTAGGCAATGCCTAGATCTTTTCTTTCCCTCACTGAGAGGTAAACACTCAAGCAGATTGGAAATAGGGGAAGATAGCAGGGCCCCTTCATCATTATCAGTGGGAAGGGGGTGTCACTAAAAACACAAAGCAACATCATGTTGGAAGCCATGAGGACAGAGGAACATCAAAGGGATCTTGAGGGCAACAGCCTCTCTCAGGTCCCATCAATGAGTGCTTTGACAAAGGGTGGGGCCTGTTTATGCCCTATAAATGCAGGCTGGCTCCCCAGGACTCTCCACACACTGGGGTCCTGCTCACCAATCCTCCAGGTGACTCCCAGCCATGAAGACACTTGTCCTCCTCTCTGCTCTGGCCCTGTTGGCCTTCCAGGTGCAGGCTAATCCTATAAAAGAGACAGATGAAGGGACTAAAGCTGGGGAGCAGCCAGGGGAAGAGGACCAGGGTGTGTCTGTCTCCTTTGAAATCTCACAAGTCTCTGCTCTTCAAGATGCAGGTGAGTGCTGGTGGCCAGTATGATGGAGGCTTGAAGTCTCCTGAGGGAGAGTTAAAGATGAGCCCTAGAACCTGTGGAGAGTAATCTGTCTCCCTTGGCAATTCTATTTTAATTGTTTTTATATTCATAGCAGTACCAGTGAGAGTAAAGTAACTCAAATTCAATTTCTTTCCCATAATGATTTTACTGTTAAAAATACACAGGGAAAATTCACCAGAATGCAGAGCAATCCTATACTCTGACTAGATGCCTATAGAACACAAGGAGTCATGGTCTTAGGTATTTGAAGAAATTGTTCTTTGTGTAAAGGAACTTTGAATCAATTTAAGAGTATACTCAAGTCTCTACATGGTGGCAAAAGAACACAGAAATTAAAGACACATCAGAATGGCTCTCAAGTGCATGACCACCATCCCTGAGGTGCATTATGTATTGAGATGTCCATGCTGAATCTCATATCCTCGGGGAAACACATATTATTCTATTATTCCATGCTGCCAACTTCATAACTTAATGCCTGATTCTTTTCATATCTCCAGTGTCAGCAAAGAAGAGGTGCTCATGTAGACCAAGATTCTGTGGATGGGGACAAAAAGGTACGGGGACGTGCTCCGGGGGTTTTGTATTCTGCTGCTGAGCATGGAGACCAGAAGCACAAGACAACAATGTACCCTGATGCAACTGATGCTGAGTGCTGATGACCACTCCCCTTGAGCTTCTTCTTTCCCTCCAATAAACTGCTTGCAATATGCTACTTGTGTGTTTGCACTCTTTCAATGTTTGCTACAAGGCTCAGTCAGAACTCTTATATAATGTTTCAGACCCAATTGGAAACCTTTGAAGAGGTATAAATAATTTAGCCTTCACTTACAGAATACTGCCTCCACATACTAACAATTTAAGGATGATTTGAGGTTCAGAAACAAAATGTAAAGAAAGCTCAGAATGTCCAACTTCCTGCTACATGCCTTTCCTGACTTTTGGCTTTGTCTTGGGGTAGACTTGACTCACTCTCAAAGTCATTGCCTATTTGTTAAGAAAAACTACCCTTGGGTTTCAGGTTTATACACTTCTAAAATGTTATTTTTTAGAGTGCTACTGTATCTGTAGGAAGTGTGAAAGTTTCGATGAACCAGACCTGGATTATATTTCTGGCTTCTAAGCCCTGAGTTATTTTGGACTGAATGGAGACAACTTTTATCAATATGAAAAAGGTTAATCAGGGACACAATGGTAGGATAAAAAGCAGGGCAACCCACACTGTGACATGCACATTCTCTGCAGTGTAAAAACTCATATAGGACAGAATATGTTTTCTATACAGAAAACTTCTTCATATACAGAAAGTGTGCTTGTCTGATGACTCCAGTGTGCTCTTCAAGGTACATTCAAGTGAGTTACCATATAGCTTTGAAGGGCATAATGCAGCTTGGAAGATATATCCAAGATAAATAAAGAAATCAGTAGAAACTGCTTGAGGCCTTAGTCTCCAGTCAGGCTACTGGGTGCTAAGGGCCAGGATCTAAATCACCACACATTTCTTCAGGGAAAGTCATGTCCTGATGAAAGGACACCATTCATGGTGACCTTGTAGATTGCAGCTTCTAGTAGCACAGAGTGTGTGGGTTCCCAGCAAAGGTTTTGGTGGGTATTCAATAGAGATCTACCATGCTGGGAGAATTGAATACCCACATCACACTTTGAGGAAAAAAAGGATGTTAGAAACACCTTACTTTGTAGTTGTTATAGCAACTATGACAGATACATGCTCCACTGACTGAGCTTGTACAGAAAGTCTAACTTTATCTAGTATAACTCTTTTTGCCTCAAGTATTACAGAATACCGATTAGTAGATTGCAAACAGAATAGGCAGATACCTAAGTCCCACAAGACTTTTCTGTCTTGAAATAAGTCTCTTGTGACCTGGGCAAAATAAATTTAATACTTAATTCAAGTAAGGGGTCATCATTTCAAATGGGTTAATCTCCTGGCATAGGTTCTCTGTTTCCAGGAACAGTTAGCATATCCCTAGTAAGTATCAATCAGCAAACCCATGAAACAATCACATTTACCAAGCTCCTTACTAAGGTTCTCCAAGGCCTCTCCACTAGCTCACTGAGCTGAAAGCCTCTCTTGTTTTTCTCTCCAGAGAGTCTATTCCAACACTGCTACCTGTTGCAAATTCTTGACCGTGGATGCAATAATCTCATGTATTCTTCCTTTCCCCTTTTGTAATTTATGGTGAATTTTTTTTTGTAAAATGCAAAGGTTCATTTTTTTTTAACCTGACCAATTCTAGTGGTGAAAATTCTAGGTGAAGATTATGGCA
>NW_021605087.1:0-11474 GCF_004785775.1 Grammomys surdaster | reverse complement strand
TTCCCAGAGAACCAGCTGATAGCACAGTCAAAGAATGAATCTGAGTTCGTCAGTGACTTTTCCACCAGATTTCCGATCTCACCTTCCCATCTGATCTACTAAGAACAGCTTTCTGGAGCAGTCATGCATTACGAGCCAAAACATCAAAAATAACAATAGTAAAAACAACAACAATTATTATTATTATTATTAAAATCTTACTGTCAATACCTGAAAGATTCAGAGACAGAAAGTGTCAGCAGGGAATGGATTTGTCTGAAATGGAGGCTGACTCAGGAATTACTGACTGAGATCTCAATTACAGCATCTCAGGAATTTCATGCACAGCATTCCCAGACTAGTCTGAACAGGAAATGTAAAGGAAAATAAACTCTTGTCAATCTTTTCCATAATTACCCTTTTTTTCACAGGGTGCCAAACACTGAAACTTTTATTTAATTAATTTCAGTTTATATTTTTGAGACAGGATCTCATCATGAGCTTTGAATGGCTTAGAACTCGCTATTCATTATTTATTTACTTACTTATTACTTACTTACTTATTCATTTATTGTAGGTATGTGAATGAATATTATGATGCATACATGGATGTCAGATCATAACTCGGTGTGGTGGTCACAAGAAACAAGGGTTGAGAGGAACACAAAATAAAAATCTATGCTTTTTCTGATGTGTCTTTTAGGTCACTCCGTAGAAAACTCAAACAGCTGTCAGTGTGTGAACTTCCATTGGAGTGGGCCATCCATTCTGCTTCCTTGTTCTATGAGTCTGATTTGTGTCAGTACCATGTTTTTATTTCATGTGGCATAACTTGAACTCAGTGAGTTACCTTCAACAGTGTCCTTATTTATGTGGACTGCTTTGGATAGCCGTGTCTTTTGTGCTTCATCATGAATTTTAAAATTGCTTTCTCATTCTGTGATGAATAAATTTGGCATCTTATTGATATTACACTTAGTTTATAGATTAATTTGGTAGAATGGTCATTTTCCCAATGTTAAGCTTAGCAATCTATGGTTGTGATACTGAGTACCTGCCATGACAGCTATCCAGCAAACACCAGCTTATTGAGCAGGACAACCCAGTATGACCATTCAGGTAAGGCCATTCCTTGTATCCGCAAAGAAGAAGTGACAGAGAGCAGCTGGGCCTGAAATTATTTGTCAGATTTGAAAAATGGCTTGCAAGGGAACTGTGGACTACGCACTGTGCTGGAGTAAAAATAAAACACCACATTTCTCCAGTGGTCTATATATATTATATTGAAAAATAACTGTGTAGCCACGTATAAATCAAACACTATACATAGCCACCATTGAAGTGAAGGTCATTATTATATCTGAAGTGCAGGAACCTGCCAGGGTTCCACTTGTGAACCCCTCCATCTGTGAATCCCCAGACTTACCATCTCCAGGAAATCCATGCTCACTGAAGAGTTACTATCATCAGCAAGAGTGGGCTGCATGCAAATCTTCCCAAGATAAAGCACTGAACTGTAAAAGGGATATGAATGAAGAAAGAACCAATACCACTGCTAATAGAGTAGAGCAGAGAAGGGACACACAGTTTCAACTAGCCTTGTTGACTCTCAGGCCCATGGATGTGACACAGCATCCTCCTACTCACCTCCATGTACCACAGTGGTTTTTTTTTTCCTAAAATTGATTTCATTATGGGTAAATACTTTCCCCTCTATAACCAGTTTCAATAGTGATAAATAGTTTTCCTTCACAAGCCTGACTGCGTAGGGGTTGATGTCAAAAGTATCCCCTCTCCAGGAAAAACACATCGGGATGGGTATGGCCCTCATGCCTCACTGGACAATGACGGGGGACTGGAGCCATTACAAGGTCCCCTTCAATTACTGGAGGTCAGGCCTCTATCCCTGCCTTTGCAAGATTAGAATTGCCACAGCCCTTCCATACTTAGAGAAGGGAGGAGATGTCAGGGGCAGACCTGCTTACACACTGAAGGCCTAAAATCAACCATAGGCCTAAAATCAGTAATAGGCCTGTCATACATGTACACTAACACCAAGTCTTGGGTCTCAGTGGCAAAACATTGAAACAGATGGCTATAAGCTAATGTAAAGAGGCAGCTTTTGTGGAAATCTACAAGCCTGAGTAGTCACAGACCTTGTAAATAGATAGCCATGGCAGACAATAGCAACTTAGATAAGGTCAAGCGAGTCATAGGCAGAGTCAGAGTGACTTGTCCCCTGAACCTTCACCCAGCCGATACCCAGTTCTAAAGATATCTGTATTCCCCCTGAATACCCAAACTCCAGTGTCATTCCCTTCCCCACATCTTGCCTTTCTGTGTTTATAACCCCTGTGTGAATGAATTACAATTTGAGAAAAAAAATTATATGAATATATATATATATATATATATATATATATATATATATATATATACATTTATATATGTGTGTGTGTGTGTGTGTGTGTAAAGAAAACAGTAATGACAGCCATAGTGTGGGATTGTACATTGCAGTGTTAAGCACATCACAAGCAGAACTTAACTGGCAGATAAGAAGACAGCAGGACACTTTACTGGAATCATATTATGAAGAGACCCGAATGCAGATGAAGTTGGGTAGGGATGAGTGGGTCATCTCTCTGTTTAAATTTATTTAAATGTACCCAGGAAATGATTTGTTTTCTGAATCATGGGCTCACTCTTAGTTTTTGGTGAACATGATTCTAGAATTCAGTACTAGTGTTTAAATCACTATTGTGAAAATCTTATAGGCCAAAGAAGGAACCAGACCTGGAGCTTCAGGAAGAAGCTTGGTCGTCTCTGGGGCTACTGGTTTCTGAGAACCAGCAGAAGGCCAGTAATAAGAACCCAGGTGAGGTGGTCTCTGTGGTCCCTGAACCAAAGCCACTGCTTTCCCACTGGGCCAGGGAACCATCCTTTGGTACTCTGGGGTGCCTGGACTCCTGCCCCCTAGCTCTCTAAGAGCCTCATACTCCCATCTTAGAGTGAGAGGTTCGTGTTCTGGTTCCTAAAGGGCTTTTAAATAGGACCACCCAGATCCTTGGAGCCACCTTTTGTCTATGTGTGCAGCTAGCTCTTGATGAGCACTCCTTTTGTGCCCCAGAGCCTGCTCTCGCTCCATGAGTAACATGTCTGCTTTGTGGTTATTCCAGCACATGGGTGGGCCTCCAAACTCATGGTTAGGATGTCATAATGCAGGAGGGAAGGACTGGGAAGGGTAAACTGAGGTCACATGGTGAGATTTGGGATGGGCTGGCAGGGATAAATATGAAATTTTTCACTTTTAAATGTTGGCAACATGGGATCTGTTTGTTTAATGAAGTATTATTGGGTTGGAAAACACACCTGTGGGTTATGTGGAGCCTTGGTTGGTAGGATAAGACGCATCCTACCTACTGCTGCTTGGTCCATGGGTCATATATCTTCATGCTGGCCTCCACAAACAGCCTTGTTGTCTCCTCACAGCACACTGCCATGTTATCTCTGGCCTGGAGGGAGTCATTAAATCTATGTCCTCATCACTGAAACCAAGGAATTCATGGATGAAGGCAAGATTGATGGCAGCGGTGTTTTCAAACCCGACTCTAGGTAGATTATGAAGTAGGACCCACTACTGTTTCACACATGCACTAAAGAGCCCGGGTTCTGGTGTTCCTCTGAGAAGAGCCTCAACTGCAAGGGTTGAATATAAGTATAAGATGCTAACTGAGAGTTAACTTCTCTGTTTCTTTCACTAGCAAACTGGTAGCCACCACAGCTCTTAGACAAGTGGACAAGCCTGACAATACAGGGTCCAATAATTTGGACAGGTCTAATACACTGTGATTCCATGGGCCTAAAGGGTGTGGTTCCACACCCTTTGCAGTAATTTTTGTTTCATAGGCCTGTGCATGAAAAGGTTTGGAGGTATCTGGAAGTGCTAAGTTTGGAGCCAAAACCACCTGTCTTTAAAGTCTCAAAGATGATTCATTCCAGAACAGAGGATCAATGCCCTCATTTGTGCTGGTTTTTTTTTGTTGTTGTTGTTGGGAGTTTTTTGTAATGATTCCTTCTATTTCTATAGGGCTTATCAGACTCTTTCTATAGTTGACCTTATCTTGGTTTAAGTTGGGTATGAGTATCTGTCTATAAAACCACCTGTTTCTTCTAGATTTTCCAGATTTGTTGAGTATAAGGTTTTCTAGTAAGACATGATGAATTTTTAATTTCCTGTTTCTGCTGTTATGTCTCCCTTTTCCTTTCAGATTTTGTTAATTTGGGTACTGTCTCAGTGCCCTTTATTTAGTATAGCTAAGGGTTTATCTATCTTGTTGATTTTCTCAAAGAACCAGCTCTTGCTCTTGTGGATTCTTTGTATCTTTTTGTTTCTATTTGGTTATTTTCAGCCCTGAGGTTGAGTATTTCCTGCTATCTACTCCTCTTAGATAGGTTTGCTTCTTTTTGTCCTAGAGATTTCAGGTAAGCTGTAAGGTTGCTGGGATAAAATGACCCCAGATTCATGATGAAAGCACTCAGTGCTCTGCAGTTCCCCTGTAACACTGCTTTTCTTGTGTCCCAAAAATTTGGGAATGCTGGGTCTTTGTTTTCATTGAATTATAGAAAGTCTTTCTTTATTTCTTCCCTGTGACCCTGGTTATAACAATCCTTCTGTTTCCTAGTTAGGACAGACTTGCTTTGGCCCTGATTAGGACAAATCTAATGGAAGACAGGCAGGCTTTGTGGTACAAGAGAAGGATCTACCCCATTTGCAGAGGAATGTGCAAACTGGAAGAACTCTTCAGATCAGGCAGAGCAGGATAGATCCTGCTGATGCTGGTTTCTGTAGGATTGCCAGCTGGTATGTTTATTGGGATGGGTGTCTTAACTAAGTCTCTGGATAGAGCAGATCTACTGGGATATAAACAAGCTCGGGGATCCAGGGTCAGGATCTGCCTGAGTTGCAGATGGAGGTACAGACCTCAGGGATGGTGGAGTTGAGAGAGTGGGGCTAGGTCCTCAGTCAGCTGGGCTCTGTGGTGATCCAAGCTTGGGTACCTATTCTGGCAGGTGTCTCACATGTGTCTCTGATTACCACAGACCACTGGGATACAGGTGTTCTGTGAGGTGTGGGAGGGGACCAGGCATGCTGATTGACCTGGGGAGATGTGAAAACTCAAATGCTAGACTATACTTTTGGAGACTCCTCTTTCGAGTATCTGGAAGGCTGTGGCTCATTATCATAGAAGATGATGTTAACTTTCAGTATATGTAAATATTTCCATGCCTACACTGGGTAGGGATAATGGGACACACCAGTAACATGTGGTTCTTTTCCCTATTCAATGGAATATTTACTGGTCCAGTGGTAGTCAGGTAGCATTCCTGTTTCCCCTTGGACTGAAATCTTTTGAACATCAATTGACCTATGGGATTCTTAAGGACTTTAAATGTGTCACCCTTGTGTCCATTAAGAAGTCAGTTTCTCTGTCCACAACTTTAAGTGTTACCCTAGGATCCTCAGAGCTTAAAGCAATCAATAGTAGCCAAAGCTACTATTTTATCCATGGTAGTTGGGGATCTTTTCATCCAATTAAGGCACTTATTTTTACAATGCACTTTCCCTTGTGGTAGGCCCATTGTTTTTTTTCTATTACCGCATTGCTTGTTTCCAGGCCCCATTTTTCTGTTTCACTGGACTCGTTTATTTTTTAGATTGTCTCATCATGATACTCCTTTGGTCTTGGTAGGTCTCTTGTGTCTCTGACTCGAAAACAGTTTACTGTTGTCACACACATATTTGAGCTAACTCCACCCAATGGGTCCTATTGGTATCTTCAAATCCTTCCACATTTTGGAACTTCAAATATCTTGTGCAAACTGAGTGACAAAAGCAATGTATGTTGAGCACTTGACTCTTCTCCAGTTCATATGGGTCTGTGGGTGTATGGGTATGATATGACCCTAGGAAGTTCTCTACAAAAGGAGCAGGATGCTCTTACAACCCCTTTGGGAGCTCACCTAGCTTTGTCATTTTTTGTGGGCTTCTGTAGTGCTGCTTTGAGCCCAGCTGGTAAGTCCTGAACTAGATCTCTAGTGTGCCATTATCTTTTTCTCCTTTTGGATACCCGTGATGGTAGATTTGATGAAAATATAGTCTTCATCCAATTAAGAATCCCAGTAAATCTTCTGGACCACCTGGATGAAGCACTAAGTTCCTGGATTGTCCTGTCCAGCAGGGCATTAAATGGGTTCTAGGAAGGTCAGTTAAGAGAGAATGGAGGAAAAAAAACGGAGAAATGCAAAGAAACCGGGCTTGTCTATAGGCTGATCAAACCATAATTTTTACTTTTTTCACACAGGGTTTATATACACAAAAAGGCAGGATGTAGGGAAGGGGGTGCCACAGGAGTTTAGGTGTTCAGGGGTAGTAGAGATACCTTCCAGAACAGAGTGTCAACTGGGTTAAGGTTCAGGGGACAGATCACTATGACTCCACCTATGATTTTCTTGTCCTTATTTAAGTTGGTACAATCCACCTAGGTTACCTATCTACAAGGTCTATGACTATTCAGCCTGACAATTTTCTACCAAATCTGCTTGTTTACAATAGCTTCTAGACATCTGTTTCAGTGTTTTTCCACAGAGACCCAAGACTTTTTGTTTGGCAGGCATGTATGTCAGGCCTAGTGCTGATTTTTTTGGCCTATGGCTCATTTTAGGCCTTCAGTTTATAAACAGGTCTGCCCCTGATACCGGATAGTCCTGCATGAACTTGCCAAAGCCAGCAAACTGGAGCCAGAAGAAATCCAAGCAGAGGGTAACCATAACCAGCACCTCCAGCACTTCCCCCAAACACAGGGTAATGTGGCCTGAGTAGAAGAAGGGATGTCCTCAAGACAGCTGGCACTCCAGTACTATATCCAGCACCTACCATGTCTAGACCAGCACAAAGAAGAGCATGAAGGCAGAGGTTTCATATAAATGGTTGCTTGGGCCAGGAAGCAGCTCCTGTCGACTCTGCCTTTGCTGCTAGGTAGCCAGAACTACTAGACTGACTGACAGTTGCCCAGCACGTTGGTTACTGCCAAGCCACACAGTCACACTTAAAACACAAATATGGGTGATGCAGGGACAAAGGACCTTAGGACCAAGACCCTGAGTGCAGCTGGAGCACCAGCACCATCAGTTTGCAGACCAGCAAACTGCAGAGCAGCAGACCAGCAGCCATGCAGAGAAGATCACACTGCTCATAATCAGCAAGAACCTAAGTTCACTTGAGTGGATGGTCAGAAACAATAGGACTCATTCAAGGCCTCTGCTCCATTATACTGGAGAGGAAACTACAGTCAAGCCAGATGTGGTGGTGTCCTAAGACCTTCCTTTTGCTGCTAGGAATAGGGGTTGTTCAGCAGAGAAAGGTCTGCAGGAGGCAGGATGTTGTTCACAGTCATATTTCCTATCTAAGCTCTAGTGATCCACACACCTATGAGGGCTAGAAGCTCCTGAAGGTATCTAGGGCTACAGAGGTAGAAACAGCTCTACTAAGGACTTAGCTTGATACACAGAGAGTCCTAAGGAGAAACAGAACCCATACCCAGAGTCTCAAACTAAGGCAAATTACCCAGAATCTGTGTGTCTATGGCTGATTCTTCAGACCAGACAAGAAAATAGAAAGAATGGAGAAGGGACCCAGTAGGAGCCAGTGGGGAGAATGGAGGCCATGTGCTCCTGGTGGTTATGAAGCCTGACCAGACTCCATGCCAAGTTTCAATGTGGATTATGAAACTAAAACATGCTCAACTTGTTTAATTACATTCACAGTGTTTGGACTGATAAGCCAAGCAGGGAGGCTGAGAGAAGGCTGAGATTTCAACCACTCTTGAAGCAACTATCCTTTTTAAGGTCCCCACAATGTGGAGATTAACAATGGGTTCATTAAGCAGGGTCCTTGAACAGTTAGGGGATCTGTTTCAGGTCACAGAGTTTGGAAGTGGCAAGGTCAACCAGGAATCACATGACTCTTTAGTAAACCTGTCAGTTACCATGACTCATATTCCTAATAGGCAGAGCCCTTTTCAATGCCAGCTCTGTCTACAAATGGTGGGAGGAGCCTTGCCAGTGGTGATCCTTCTCAAAGCAAAGGGACCCAGAATTACCTGGAGGGCTCACTGGAAACCTACTGAGTCCTGGGACCTGTTCCATTCCAGGATCAGGTCTGGAAGAAATCTGCAATTGTATATTTCGCTGCTTGCTGGGTGACACTGTACTGATCCTAGATCACACTTGGAGACCAACTGCTCTGTAGCTAATAAGTACTTTCTGTGCACAGCAGTTTCCCAGAGCACTCGCTGCTAGCACAGTCAAACAATGAATCTGAGTTTGTCAGTGACTTTTACACCAGATTTACTCCCTTCCACCTTACCTTCTGATCTCATCTATTAAAGTCAGCTTCCAGGAGCAGTCAACTATTAAGAGGGAAAAATAAAGTTGACCTCAATATCTGAAAAATTGAGAAAGAGAAAGTGTCAGCAGGGAATGTACTCCTCTGAAATGGAGGCCGAGTCAGTAATTACAAACTGAGATCTCAATAACAGCATCTCAGGAATTTCATGAACAGCATTCCCAGACTAATCTGGTTAGGAAATGTAAAGAAAAAAAAAAATCTCGTGTCAGCATTTGAAATGATTATCCTTGCTCTTCCACAGTATGCCAAATGCTGAATTGTATTTTTATTATTATTTCATTACGTTTGATTTTATTTTTTTGAAACATGGTCTCATCATGATCTTTGCCCCATTTAGATCTCGCTATTTATTTATTACTTATTTATTTACTTATTGTAGGTATGTGAATGAATATTATGATACACACGTGGGGGTCAGATGATAAGTCGATGTGGTGGTCACAAGAATCAAGGATTTGAGAGGATTTCAAAATAAATCAGTAGCTCCGACTCCAGTGACCCTTCCTTACAGTTTTGCAGATTCAACTCAGACTCAAGACACTGTAACTCCCAAGGTGGAGCTGGGTCTCTAACCTAAGCATTGTTTTTAATTTGACCCTGGTCCACAGACTTCCCTTCTTTCTGACATCAGCCTGCTTCTGCCTCCTGAGAGCTGGAATTAAAGGGAATTTCTGCAGACCCCTTGTGGTAAAATATACTCTTGAAGCTTTTATTTCTAAGGAAGTTAGAAAAATCCTTAAAAGGAGGGTCAGAGAAACTTCTAGTTAGTGGGCTAAGGCTAACAACCAGAGGGAAAAGGGTCCGGTTCCCAGCATCCAGCTTGTCCTTCAGTTTCCCCTTTGCTGGCCAGCACCTTCATAATAAAGTTGATACATCAGAAGATTAAATAAATTAGGTCCTACAAACAAGTCTGTACACCCAGAGTGCACTCAAATACTTTTATTACATTTATTTCTTTAGTGTAGGTATGTGGCTGAATGTTACTGTACCCATGTGAAGGACAGATGATAACTCAGTGTGGCTGTCACAAGAAGCAAGGGTTGAGAGGATCTCAAAATAAACCTGTAGCTCTGACTCTAGAGACTTCTCTCCTCTCACCTTGGAATTCTGCAAATTCAACTCAGACTCCAAAAACTGTAACCCCCAAGGTGGTAGGAAACATCTGCAATTCACCCTCTGGGCTGGGTCTCCATCCCAAGTACTGTTTTTAATGTGGCTCTAGGTCAAGGACTCCCCAACTTGATGAATCCATGTGCCTTTGAAGGATAATTTCTGGACTCCTATAGAGTGTCGGACTGCCATTTTAGAAGTGAATGGAGTAATGTCATATGAAAGAAAAAGTAGAAAAGACCCTACAGAGACTGATTATGATGGCATGGCCCGGATAAAGAGAGGCTGAACGTGATAGGCACATTTTGTATCATGTGCTGAATATCACATGGAACCCACTGAGATCTACGTTAGAGTGGCTAAAGAATTAAAATTAAAATAACTAGCGGGGTACTCCTTAGATCCAACACAGGTCTCCTGACCCTCACACATCTGATTTTGTTTTTAAACACAGAGAAGAAGTTAAACACTTTGCTATAACTGAAAAACCAACCTAGCTGTATTAAGACTTCTCTTCCTCTCCATCCTCCCTTCTTTCATCTCTCCCTGTCCTCCCTTTCCCTCAATTCCTTCCTTTCTGTTCTTCTTTCTGGGGATTTGAGCCCAAGACATCATGCTGTACCACTGATCCAGAACATGCAGGCACTGATGAGTCTGATCAGAATCTTCTTTCTTTCAATGCGGATGATGTCCTGGCAATAGTCAGGTTTGGCCTTCATTCTACTTTGGGTAGCATCTGCACATTTCCATGCATTTCAGCTTGCTCAGGCCCTTCACAATTCTAAGAGAGGATCGCTTACACACAGCAACACAGACCACTTCTCAGCAGCTTTCCTGTGTTCTCATAGCACCTTAGCATCCCATTCCATGTTTTAATTTTAAACACAAACATACCTAAGTGCTAATAATGCATATTTTAGGGGGTTTGTCAGGTGCAGCTAAACTGCTAAGTTCTGTACCAGAAGACCTCTTTGCTCCAAGATGAAAGGCTCCTCATGTATACCAGCCTTTGTTGTGTAAACCTTGCTCCCCAAGGATGATTTTGTTGAATATGTTTTCTGGTAATCTTCACCCTCTTCTAGTTTGGTTGTTGTATTATTTTCGATCTTCTCACTGTGTTCTGGATTTGCTGGATGTTTTGGGTTACAGGTTTTTTACACTTTGTATTTTCTTTGACTGACTTGTCAGTATCATCTATGGTGTCTCCTATGCCTTAGATTCTCTTTCCTATCTTGTATCCTGTTGATGAGGCTTACATTTATATCTCCTGATCTCTTTTGTAGCTTTTCCATCTCCAGTGTTGACTACATTTGTGATTTGTCTAATGATTCTTTTATTCTTTTTTTCTTATTTATTTATTCATTTATTTATTTACATTTTCTAGGTTGTAGTTTCCCTCCTTGTGTTGGTGTTTTCCATCAATTATCCTTTGAAGTGCTGGGTTTGTGGGAAGATATTGTGCAAATTTGGTTTTGTCATGGAATATCTTGGTTTCACCATCTATAGTGATTGAGATTTACAGTGAGATTAAAGGTAAACTGTAGTACAAAATTATGGAGAAAAGTGTGTGAGAAAACTTGAAGATTAAGACAGAGTGGTAATTATTAAAGAAATTAGTGCAGTTAAGATACCTAACAGCAAAGTACTGAAAGTTTGCAGTGGAGGGTAACACATTGCACTATTAACAACAGAAAAATCGGAGGATAATGTGTGGGAAGTTTCTTCTTTGGTTCAACCATGGAGGCTTTATGGAAGGAGCTCAGTTTTGGAGAGTAAAGGACTTTACTTGTTGAGACAGCAAACCTCCTGATCACCTCAGTCATGGAACTGAGGAAGCTCTGTATCTATAATGATGTGCTGTGCTTATATCTGTACATCACTCACAAAGAGTTGATACTTTTTCCTCTTGGTTTGACAA
>NW_021605086.1:1191-8649 GCF_004785775.1 Grammomys surdaster | reverse complement strand
ATATATATATATATATATATATATATATATATATATATATATCTGCCGAAGGATCAAAATGTAATTCTCACATACCCCTCCAGTTCCTTCCTGCATCGTATCGTCTATATCATAATCATAAAGAAGTTATCGACTGACAAAGAAAGCAAGACCCACCTCCCCAATAAAGTACTTTCATAAGAGTTTCTTTAGTCTCAGTTACTTTTCTTTTAGCAATAAAACATTGAGGAGGACAGCAGTCTTTCAATTTAGTGTACAATAATACAAGAAAAATTTTCAAGTAATAAAAGCACAATTAAAGAATTCTACCATATTCATATTCAGTTTATAAATAGAACTAAGCATATTGTGGCTAATATCTTCATCGTCAGGAAGCCAAAATATATTACAATTAAATAATTCTTTCATGATGATGCATAAAATCTTCTAAACATTTCAGAAAATTTATGTCGATTACATCTTAAGAATTAAAAACACAAGAATGTTATGTTATTCAAAAGATACACCTTTTCACATTATATTTTCCTAAAGTGATGCTTTCAATATTATAGGTCAATATTTATATACCAGTACCAATTTATTAATATGGCAGTAATTAAAACACTGAACAAGAAACACAGCCACTTATAGAATCCCTTAAATAGAGAGGGATGGGACAGGATGATAAACAGGAGTTGGAGACTGGAGTAAAATATAATATACTACTATTCAGTATAAGATTGTCAAAAATCATTAAAGTTTTTAAAAATGTTATTTGAGGACAGAATTCATTCTATGATATTATAGGCCAATTCTAGCAGATATCTATAAACAATAATAAAGTATATTTAATAATCTAATTTGAATTAAGAGATAATTGTTTGTACTCAATTTGTTCTTTGACAACTGTTTTGTCACTATCTGAGTTTAGCCAAATTCATGTTGACAAGCACACATTTAGAATCATCCACTAGAAGCTGATGAGATCACAGTGGATATATATCTGAAGACAGCAAGACCATTTCTGAGATTATCAATAGAAATTTTCACAGTAAAGAATAAGACCCACATGGACCATTCCACAATCTGTGAATAATTGTTAACAGGGACAGTTTTCTGCATTGGCCGTTGCTGTTAGCTTATGATTTACATGGTTTTGCTGTACCTTTTCCTTGTCATTCAGCTCTTACATCCTTCTGTTCTCTCTATAAGTTACATAAGCCCTAGATGGAGTCGTATAAATATATTTTTAGGTCTGGGACCTCAACTGTCATCTATTCCTTTCATCTTTGTGAGGAACGAATCTCAGAATTTACCATCACTAAGATGCTTCCCATATCAAGCCTATAAATACTCTTTTCTATGGGTATAAAAATCAATATTGTGGCTAGATAGATAGATGGGTGAGAAGTAAACATCATTTTGATCTCTCTCCATGGTCCTTAGTTGGGTTCCCAGCAACTATACTGTGTAGATAATAATTAACTATTAGTAAGGTTCCACCAGATTTCATATCCACTTCTTGAATCTGCAGACATTTGCATTAACACATATACAATGCACATATACTTTAAAATATTTTTAAAAATAAATATTTAGACAGTAACCTAATACTTTATCAAAGTACTTAAATAACTTTAACAGGAGTCTATGTCCTCTGCAGACTTGGATTTGAATTGGCCTTTGAAGGCCAGGCATGATTTTCTCCTGTTAATCAGGCTTCAGTTCCAATTAGAAAACTATTGCTTTCTTAGTCAGAATTGCTGTATTTGGCTTCAGTCAGAAAAAATGCACCTAACCTTCAAGAGACTGGAATACCCAGAGAGAGGAGAGGTCTCGTGGTGTGGGTTGTAAGGAAGGTGGGCATCCCCATGGAGACAAGTGTCAGAGGAAGGAGATATGAGATGTAGACCAGGAGGGTGATAAAATTTGTACTGCAAAAACAAAAATGAAATAAAAAATACAAACGAGAAATATTCAAATGAATAAAATTTTGAATACTGATAGTCTTTAAAACAACATCAATGTTATGTTTTAGCTTAGCATTCTCTATATATATATATATAAAACTTAGGAAAAAGCAGAGTGAAGAATAAAGCTCAGATAATACACAGTGTCAGAGTGTTCAAAGTAAATGTGTATAACGAAATATACATGATGAAGAGACTCACCTGCATGTTTTAGAACTTTACAAGGAGATTTCACTTTTTTTATATTCTAACTAAGCTACAAATTCTAAACCTTATTCCCTAGATAGTATCATTAGTTATTTCTTCTCATATAGCTCTGAATGGTCTTACTATATCAAAATAGGTCTTTTATGTCAAGTATTTAAGAACATTTCATAGATTCATTTAGTATGCCTTTGGCTCAATGACTCTGTGTATATGTATGCTCTAATAGTACATCATATAGAGTATTAATGCACTCCAGTTTGTACCAGGAAAATATGTTTTCCATAGTGAACTTCACAGGGCATGTATATTATGTGGACTTTTAATTTTTTTTATTCAAATACAACACTTCACTTCCAGTCAGGATAACTTAGCAAATTAGCAAATTTTTAAAAATACATTCTCATATCTATATTATTGAGAATATTTTAGTATTTGTAGTATTGCTTGTGATGACTGTATGATTATTTTTATTTATGAGACACATATCTTTAAGTGATCTCGGATATGCTACATGTCAACCAAGCATCTTTAAAAGAATAGAACGAGTAGAAGGTAAATGATAGATGCAAAGATAGGTAAAGAGAGGGTAGATAGACAGAGAGACAGACAGACAGTCAGATAGGTAGATAAATAGATACATGTTTTAAGGATAATTAACTGGAAATTTTTACATAATAAAGACTATAAATTTGAACACTGGCAATCAGAGTGCTGGAAATATGGAAAACCCAGTAGATGAGAATGCCAGCTTGTCTACTCCTCTGAAAGACACCATAGACTGAATGTCTCCCAAGGTTCCACTGCATTCAGGGTGACTTTACTAACAACAGGAAATAGTCAAACTCAGGTGCAAAATCAAGCTAGTAGAAATAAAAATAACAATATAAAGAATAAATGAATCCAAAAGCTGGATCTTTGAGAAAAAGAACAAACATAGATAAAAACCAAGCCAAAATAACTAAAGGGCCAAGAGATAGTAGACAAATTAACAAATTGGGAAATGATAGGGAAGACACAATAGAAACTGAGGAAATTCAAAAAACCATCAGATCCTACTACAAAACACCATACCCAAGAAAACTAGAAAGTCAAGTTGAAAGAGATGCTTTTCTATACAGATACTAAGTACCAAAGTTAAATCAAGAGTAGGTAAACTATCCAAACAGGCACATATCCACTAAAGAAATAAAAGAAATCATTAAAATTATCCCAAACAAAAAAGCACAGGACCTTATGGTTTTAGTGTAGAGTTCTACCAGACCTTCATAGAACTAATACCAAGAATCCTTAGATTGTTTCATTAAATTGAAACAGAAGGAACACTACACAATTCATTCCATGAAGCCACAATTACTCTGACACCTAAATTACACAAGGACCCAATTTAAATAAATAAGAAAACTTCAGACAAACCTCGTTTATGAATATAATGCAAAAATACAACAACAAAATTTTTGCAAACAGAATCCAAAAAAACATCAAAACCATTATACACCACAATCATAAAGGTTCTTCCCAGGGCTGCTGCAAGGTTGGTACAATGTATAAAAATCCATGAATGGAATCCACCATACAAACAAACTCAAAGAAAAAAATCACATCTTCATCTCATTAGACTATGTAAAATTAAGGGACAAAATATAAATATACCTTGTGATAGATGTATTGGTGAAATCAGGAATTCAAGGCCCATAACTATACAAAATAACAGTAATATACAGTAAATCAACAGCCAATTTTGAAGTAAATGGCAAGATGAGATACTTGAAGCAATCCCACTAAAATCAGGGACAAGACAAGGTTGTCCACTCTCCTGATATGTATTCAGTATAGTTCAAAGTTCTAGGTAGAGAAATAAGAGAACAAAAGGAGATAAAAGAGATACAAATTGGCAAAGCAGAAGGCAAGGTCTAACTATTGCAGGTGATATGACAGTATACATAAGCAAACCCAAAGTTTCTACCAGAGAACTTCTATAGCTGATGGACGGATATAAAATTAACTCAACTAAATCAGTAGCCTTCCTTTCTACAAATGATAAACAGGCAGAGAAAGAAGTTAGGAAAATCAAGGACCTCAACAGAAAACCAGGTACACTGAATCTACTAGAAGAGAAATAAGGGGGAAAGAACCTGGAACTCATTTGCAGGAAACTGAGGGTGAATTTTCTAGGCAGAACTCCAAAGGCTCAGGCTCTAAGATCAAGAATTGATAACTGAGAGTTTATGAAACTGGAAAGCTTTTGTATCCCTAAGGACCTAGTCAATAGGACAAATCAGCAACCTATAGATTGATAAAAAATCTTTACTAACCCCACATCTGATAAAGGGAAAATATCCAAAAAAAAAAAAAAAAGCTAACCACCAGAATTCCAAACGAGTCAATCAAAAAATTGGGTAAAGAACTAAACAGAGAATTCAAAACAGAGGATTAATGAATGGCTATATTTTTGATCATAGCCATTCTGATTTGGCTGAGGTCAAATCTCAGGGTCGTTTAGATTTGCATTTCTCTGATGAGTTAGGATTCTCAACATTTGTTTAAGTGCTTCCTAGCCATTCAGTATTCCTCTGTGGTGAATTCTCTGTTTAGTATGAGTCTGTAGAGGCCATACCAAAACATAACACAATGCAAAATACATTTAGTCCAACTTCAAAAATCCCTATACTTTATAGCAGTTTCAACAATGTTAAAAGTCTCAAGTTCTAAGACTCTTCTGAGATTCACCAATAACTTAATTGTAGTTACCAAAACAACACAGGAAACAAACTGGGAAAACTCCACTTCCACTGTATCTCCACTTCTGATGTCAAAATGGTTTTCAGATCTCCAACTCCTATTCCATGTTTATTGACTGCAACAAACTTCTTCCCCCTGAGCTGGTTCTACACTATGTTAGAGGTTTTTCTCTGCACATAGCCCAAGGCTTTGGCATCTTAGACATCTTGAGGTCTCCAAGGTAACTTCAGTGTTACAGCTTCTTGTTTCAATGTCTGTGTTCTATGAATTTTCTTCTGATGTCTTAAAAGGTTGTGGTGTCACATCTCCCGCTCCTTCCACTTGAACTCCCTAAGCTCAGGTTGATGCACTCCACTGCTGTTGCTGTTCTTGGTGATCAACTACTTTGCATGACAATTTCAATAATGGATCTTCAACAGCAACTGAGGCTGCACTTTTACCAATGGCCTTCCATGGACTCTCACAGTGCCAAGCCTCAGCTGTACTTCATGATGCCTTCAGGCATTCAAAACCTGGACCTCCTGAGTGACTCTTACACATTAGCAAGTACAGATGCAGCACGAGGTACAACCTTATCTATTTATGGAACATAGCTTTCCTGTGCTCTCAGAAAACTCTTCTCAGAAGATTTCACATCAGTGAAGCTGGGCTCTTCTTAATCACTACACATTTCTCAGCTCCAGCTAACCAGCATCAATATTCCCAGTAGTTCTGTGTATTCTGAACTCTCAAGCCAGAGCCATGTAGACTAACTTTGAATTCAGTGATCTACATGCCTTTCTCCTAAGCACTGGGATTAAGGGTATGGTTCACCAAGGGGGCTGATTTAACTTTTTGTTTACCTAGAAAGGTAAACAAAACCTTTCCGAGGGTAGCCTTGAACTCAAAGATTTGCTTATCTTTGCCTTCTGTGATTAAAGCCTCCTACTACAGTTCCTAGACATAAACTAAGCTGGGTGTGATCTTGTACTAAAGTCATTACTTCCTTAATTAAATTTAGTGTCTTTAAAAACAGGATTCAGCTACATATCACTTCCTGGTGCACTTTTAAGGACATATATTATATATTTTTCCTTTCTAATCTTGCTATGCTTGGTCAAAATGTCCTTCATGACACTAATCCAGAAAATTAAGACTCTGCTAGGACATTTTGAGACTTCCTTTTTCAGTGTAATTAACGTATATCTCTTTACCTTAGCCTCAGCTAGAGTCTTCATACAAAGGCAAAAGGCACCCTCATTCTAAACCAAATTCCCACAAAACATTATCTAGGACACAAATTCAAATTCTCCACTGAAACCTCTTGTGTGAAGTCTACACTGTTCAAATTACTCTCAGCACAAATCTTCCATATTCCTACTAGAATGTCCCATTATACCCCATTTCAGGCATTCCACTGCTTTCCAAATCCAAAGTCTCAAATTCTACATTCATCCAAACAAAAGTATTGTCAGGCCTATCACAGCAATACCCCACTCTTGGTACCAACTTCTGTCTTATTATTTAGAGTTTTACTTCTGTGAACAGACACCATGACCAAGGCAAGTCTTATAAACGAATTTGCATCCACTTGGTCTTCTTTTCTTGTCTCATTGCTCTAATTGTTATTATGCCCCTCATCTTCATGTTTGTGTTTTCTTTAAATTGATCAATTTTATATTATTTGTATCTTTCTATAAAATTTCACATCCAGTCTCTTAACTTCTTTATCCTTATATAAAAACTTTAAAATTTTTTTACCTGGTTATAAGTTGTCTAGTTTAAATATTTTCTTCTTCTAGGCTTCTCTCAGTCATTATATGGCTCCTGTTTCTCACCCTCTCTTGCATTTACTTTAGAGGGAGAGGAGTTCTTGCCTCCCACACTGTAACTAGGAGGTTCATCATAGGATCTTAAATCCTTCCACATTCTGAGAACAAGTTGAGTTCACAGATGTTCCCTCTTCTAGTGAAGGATAAAGGAAACTCTACAAAACACTGAAGAAATTGCCTGTTTTGATTATTTTATCCAAACTACTGGATGAGACTAGCATAATTCAGACCATCAAGGGTTGGAGGAAACACATAGACCTAGTACCCACTTCCATTCATTTTGATTGAATCTCAGACTACCTTTTTACATCTTTACTTATTTTCCTCTTTTTCTCACTCTCAATGTGTGTTTCCCTTTGCCATCTCTCCTAACACACTATGTGTGATACTTTCTAAATTACTGAATATAATGTTGGCTTCCTTGATGGCTTTTGCTGACAGGATCATGTGTCCAAAGGGATGGTATAAAGGTGGGTGGCAATATATCTGTGCTTTTACCCTAATGACTGATAATGTATGGAAACATTAGCATTCTGTTGTTCTCATTACTATATATAGTTTCTCTCTCTGTGTCTCTCTCTCGCTGCCTCCAACTCTAACTCTCTCTTCCTCTCTCTCTATCTCAACTTGTCTCTGCCTCCTCCCTCTCTCCCTCTCTGTCTCTCTGCATGTCTTTCCCTGTCTCTGTATGTCTGCATCCCTGTATCTCTCTCTCTCTCTCTCTCTCTCTCTCTCTCTCTCTCTCTCTCTCT
>NW_021605086.1:0-1181 GCF_004785775.1 Grammomys surdaster | reverse complement strand
TCTCTCTCTCTCTCTCTCTCTCTCTCTCTCTCTCTCTCTCTCTCTCTCTCTCTCTCTGTGTGTGTGTGTGTGTGTGTGTGTGTGTCTGTGTGTATACATGTGTATTTGTGACTTTTGTCGTGTGAGTTATTATACAAGCACTCATTGCTGTATCACACACTCTTACATAAACACACACAATATCATAAAAAACAAACGAACAAACAGATAAGCAGTGTTGAGCCTGCTTTCCTCACACTTTTCTGTATAGTGAAAACTGTGGAACCAATTTGTTCTTTTGATGACCCAATCATGAGACCTTGGATCCCAGGGACTCTCAAGGGGTGTTCTATGTGTGCCTGTCAGTATACTTGTCCTCTAAGCCTAAGGAGATAAAATATCTTTTAACATCGGTCCATATTTCTCATTTCTTTAAGCAAATTTATGTCCTTGTCTCTCTGTCTGTCTATGTGTATGTGTGTTTGTGTATGTGTTTCTGTTTGTCTGTGTGTGTGTGTGTTTGTTTCCTCTTCTTTACTACAAACATACACATAGCTGTACCCCTCCCCCTCACACACACAGAGTCACCCAAACAAAACATTTAATTTGGTATTAATTTCTTGATTTTTTTAATTCATGTTTAATCACTTTTAGATTCACTGGCTTATTTTTTTTTCTTTTTTTGAACATGAAATGCTTGTTTTTATAGCATGTTTTACAAGGGGAGGGGGTAAGAGGGTCCAGGTGGTGGAAAAGTACAAAATCTTCTTGGCCTGTGCCTTGAAACATGTCATGGTCTATATGGTACACTGCCTTGAATTATGATCTACCTGCAGTTCTTCAGAAGATATGGTACACTGCTTGATTTATGGTCTCCCTGCTATTCTTAAGAAGACATGGTACTCTGATTTGAGTCTATCTGCAGTTGCTAAGCAGGATCTTGCAGTTGCCAAGCTTCAGAGGACATTGTGCAGGTGGGCAAAGGTAGGGGGTAAGGGTAAGGGCGAGGGTCCTGGCTTCTGGCATCTCCCCCTTCTCTGTTTAGTTAGAGAAGGTGTCTTATGTTCAATCCCAACTATGTGAGTTTTGAATTTGGATGTCTAATTATGGGGGGTCTTAGACAAGTTCACAACCCCAAAACACTGATGTGAGACGAGTCACATCGATGGTCGAAGGCTTTAGGCTGTCGACGATGGGCAACG
>NW_021605085.1:0-4419 GCF_004785775.1 Grammomys surdaster | reverse complement strand
GAATGTGCATTATCAAAAGCAAAGCATTATGTCTTAGGTTGATAAGGTTCTGTGTAGAATCTTACCCGTCCTTGGCTTGCCAGCCTGTTAATTTAATAACTCTGTCTGGGGTCCATTTTCAGGTTTAAACCATGTACTTTGGCTGCCAACATGTTGATGTTTTTGAAGAAAAGCTTTAACACGATGGGCAGGAATAAAAGTAATCCTAGGACAAGAAGGGCTAGCCTGATAGAGCCTTTTCTGAAGTTTGTCCAAAATGGAAATACTGAGCTCAGCCCATGGATAATTTTATCAGCATGATATTCAGCATAAATGTCAACAGAGCAGCATTCTTGAAATTCATAATCTCACTATGGAAAGTTAACACACCCAGAGAGGTGTTAGAATTATGCCAAATACACTGCATGTGTCTTTAAACTTTTTTCTAATTATAAAGACAATCATTGTGAATTTCAAAAGTAACACTATTCCAATGATATTTGTCATGATACTCTGGATGGCTCCTAACTCTTGAACCCTGAACCTTGTTCAGATAATTTAAATGGGTTATAGAGCATCATTTGTTGTTCTAGATACCTATATAAATCCTTTTGCATACTCAATACATTAGTAAGATTTTTTTTACTAGATGGTTAACAAAAAGAGTTGTTGTAACTTCTTATGTCAATGCTATTGCAGAAACAGTAATGCTAACAATTAATGGAATTAAAGTTGCTATATGCCCTTCCGCCCCTGCCTGGTCCTTTGAGATGGAGCAGACACAGAGTTGGTCTGCTCCTGACCTGTGGAGAAACTGAATCCTGAGTCATCGAGGAGCGACTGCACTCAGAGCAGCTGGTAAGAACTCCATCTCACTCCCTAAGCCCCAGAGATACATCTGGGAGACAGGGACATTCAGGACACAGCAGCTACCCAAACCCTGTGCCTCCGGAATTCCACTTCCCTTCCGCCCCCGCCTGGTGCTTTGGGCTGGAGCAGACACAGAGTCGGTCTGCTCCTGTCCTGTGGAGAAACTGAATCCTGAGTCATAGAGGAGCCACTGCACTCAGACCAGAAGGATTTCCAGATCCAAGAGGTGGACTGAGTACCAGGAGTTCTTCCACCCAGGGGATTAGGAGCATAAGACCACAGAGACATCTGGACTCCGAGGAGCCCAGCAATAAGCAAGATAACTGGAATACAGACTCCAGTCTTACACAGTGAGGGCAGGTACCACTAGAGTTAACCAGATGGCGAAAGGCAAGCACAAGAACATAAGCAACAGAAACCAAAGTTTCTTGGCATCATCAGTACCCAGTTCTCCCAATATAGCAAGCCCTGAACACCCCATCAAACCTGAAAAGCAGGATTCAGAATTAAAATCACTTCTCATGATGATGATAGAGGATTATAAGAAGGACATAAGTAACCCCCGTAAAGAAATACAGGAGAGTACAAGTAAACAGATAGAAGCCCTTAAAGAGGAATCACAGAAATCCCTTAAAGAAATGCAAGAAAACACAAAGAAGGAATTAAACAAAAACATTCAGGATCTGAAACTGGAAATAGAAACAAAAAAGAAAGCTCAAAGGGAGACAACCATGGAGATAGAAAACCTAAGAAAGAGATCAGGAGTCATAGACGCAAACATCACCAACCGAATACAAGAGATAGAAGAGAGAATCTCAAATGCAGAAGATACGGTGGAAAATATTGACACAATTGTAAAAGAAAATGGAAAATGCAAAAAACTCCTAACTCAAAACATCCAGGAAATCCAGGACACAATGAGAAGACCAAACCTAAGGATAATAGGCTGAAATCAACCAAATAGAAACAGAAAGAACAATATAAAATATCAATAAAACCAGGAGCTGGTTCTTTGAGAAAATCAACAAGATAGATAAACCGTTAGCCAGATTAACCAGAGGGCACAGAGACAGTATCCAAATTAATAAAATCAGAACTGAAAAGGGAGACATAACAACAGAAACTGAAGAAATTAAAAAAATCATCAGATCCTACTACAAAGGCCTATACTCAACAAAACTGGAAAACCTGGATGAAATGGACAATTTCCTAGACAGATACCAGGTACCGAAGTTAAACCAGGAGCAGATAAACCATCTAAAGAGTCCCATAACCCCTCAGGAAATAGTAGCAGTCATTAAAAGTCTCCCCACTAAAAAAAGCCCAGGACCAGATGGTTTTAGTGCTGAATTCTATCAGACCTTCAAGGAAGACCTAATACCAATTCTCTTCAAACTATTCGACAAAATAGAGACAGAAGGAACACTACCCAATTCGTTCTATGAAGCTACAATTACACTCATACCCAAACCCCACAAAGACCCGACAAAGAAAGAGAACTTCAGACCAATCTCCCTTATGAACATCGATGCAAAAATACTCAATAAAATTCTAGCAAATTGAATCCAAGACCACATCAAAACAATCATCCATCATGATCAAGTAGGTTTTATCCCAGGAATGCAGGGATGGTTCAATATTCGGAAATCCATCAGTGTAATCCACTATATAAACAAACTTAAAGAAAAAAACCACATGATCATCTCACTAGATGCTGAGAAAGCATTTGACAAAATTCAACATCCTTTCATGATAAAAGTCTTGGAAAGATCAGGAATTCAAGGCCCCTACCTAAACATAGTAAAAGCAATTTACAGCAAACCAGTAGCCAACATCAAGCTAAATGGAGAGAAACTTGAAGCAATCCCACTAAGATCAGGGACTAGACAAGGCTGCCCACTCTCCCCCTACCTATTCAATATAGTACTGGAAGTCCTAGCCAGAGCAATTAGACAACAAAAAGAAGTCAAAGGGATACAAATAGGAAAGGAAGAAGTCAAAATATCGCTATTGGCAGATGATATGATAGTGTACTTAAGTGACCCCAAAACTTCCACCAGAGAACTCCTAAACCTGATAAACAACTTCAGCAAAGTGGCTGGTTACAAAATCAACTCAAACAAATCAGTAGCCTTCCTCTACATGAAAGATAAACAGACTGAAAAAGAAATTAGGGAAATGACACCTTTCATAACAGTTGCAAATAATATAAAATACCTTGGGGTGAATCTAACCAAGCAAGTTAAAGACCTGTATGACAAGAACTTCAAGTCTCTAAAGAAAGAAATTGAAGAAAATCTCAGAAGATGGAAAGATCTCCCATGCTCATGGATTGGCAGGATTAACATAATAAAAATGGCCATCTTGCCAAAAGCAATCTACAGATTCAATGCAATCCCCATTAAAATCCCAACTCAATTCTTCACAGAGTTAGAAAAGGAAATTCTCAAATTCATATGGAATAACAAAAATCGGAGGATAGCGAAAACTATTCTCAACAATAAAAGAACTTCTGGAGGAATCACCATCCCTGACCTCAAGCTTTACTACAGAGCAATATTGATAAAAACTACCTGGTATTGGTACAGAGACAGGCAGGAAGATCAATGGAATAGAATTGAAGACCCAGAAATGAACCCACACTCCTATGGTCACTTGATCTTTGACAAAGGAGCTAAAACTGTCCAGTGGAAAAAGGACAGCATTTTCAACAAATGGTCCTGGTTCAACTGGAGGACAACATGTAGAAGAATGAAAATTGATCCATTCTTATCCCCTTGTACAAAGCTCAAGTCTAAGTGGATAAAGGACCTCCACATAAAACCAGATACACTGAAATTAGTAGAAGAGAAGGTGGGGAAGAGCCTTGAATACATGGGCACAGGGGAAAAGTTCCTTAACATAACTCCAATTGCATATGCTCTAAGATCAAGAATTGACAAATGGGACTTCATAAAATTGCAAAGTTTCTGTAAGGCAAAGGACACTGTCAATAGGAGAAAACGACAACCAACAAATTGGGAAAAGATCTTTACTAATCCTTCATCTGATAGAGGGCTAATATCCAATATATACAAAGAACTCAAGAAATTAGACTCCAGACAACCAAATTACCCTATTAAAAAATGGGGTATAGAGCTTAACAAAGAATTTTCAACAGGAGAAACTCGAATGGCCAAGAAGCACCTAAAGAAATGTTCAGTATCCTTAGTCATCAGGGAAATGCAAATCAAAACAACCCTGAGATTCCATCTCACACCAGTCAGAATGGCTAAGATTAAAAACTCAGGTGATAGTAGATGCTGGCGAGGGTGTGGAGAAAGAGGAGCACTCCTCCATTGTTGGTGAGACTGCAAGATGGTGCAACCACTTTGGAAATCAGTCTGGTGGTTCCTCAGAGAATTGGACATAGCATTACCTGAGGATCCAGCTATACCACTCCTAGGCATATACCCAGAAGATGCTCGAACATATAACAAGGACATATGCTCAACTATGTTCATAGCAGCCTTATTTATAATAGCCAGGAGCTGGAAAGAACCCAGATGTCCTTCAACTGAGGAATGGATT
>NW_021605084.1:0-6408 GCF_004785775.1 Grammomys surdaster | reverse complement strand
GGACACTCCTCCTCCCCCACACCCCCAAGAGAGTGTGTTTGAGCAGGTTTCAGGTAAGGCTTGGGATTTGGGCGGTTAAAGAGCTCCACTGGCAGGGCTCAGGCCCCAGGACTGTGGGCTCCCTTACCCCTCAGTTTGAGTTTATCCTGATTCTTATATGGGGTTCCACCTGCCTTCCTGAACTAGCTCAGTGCTGGGACCCCTGCTGAGACGTTGTTTGTCTTTTGGCCAGTTCAGAGTGGCTGGAAAGGGTTAATCCAGGTGTTTGTGTTTGGTACCAATCACTCTTTTGTTTGTCTGTTTGTTTTTTATATATGAGTTGTGACTCTTTTTTTCAAAGTTACCTTGCCTTGTATTGTGTGTGCTATGCACGCACTATAACAGCATGGTTAATCTGAATACATCTACTTTATTGTTTGAGCTGGGTTCTGTTTTATTGTCAACATTGCCTCTGTTTCCATGTTAGGAAATAGTCTATTCTTCCTGTCCCTTCTCCACACCTGGAGGCAAACTCCCCCCCCCCTTCCCTTTGGTTTATGACCATCCCTGAGTTATGTGGCCAATGGTGCAATAGTTTTGTAAGGTGCAATTGTACATGTACATTTCTGACCCCTGAGGGAATGAGGCCTTTGTTTTGGGGGATTCCCTGTGTTTTAGAGCTTGCCTACTCTAGTGGTTTAAAATTTGTTTGCTGAGAAAATGAATGAATGAATGAATGAATGAGTGAGTGAGTGAATGAATGTCCTGTGGAGTGGGCATTCCCAACAAATTCTTAGTGTGCTGATGGCAGGGACACATGCATATTCTCTATAGCTTCCCTCCCCAAGATGTCTGGGGTGTGGGGAAATGTTTAATTTTCACCTTGAAATTGCAGTCATTGAACCAGGCACTCGAGTCTTTTGAGGGTGAAACAAAATGAATCAGAATGAATGGATTCAGTTGCTGGGTTTGCCATGTGGGGCACATCTGGGTGACTTACCTATGTGCCTGTTGGTCTTCGCTTAGCTCCTATGAGGAGGTCAGCAAGCTTTCCTCACTCTCCAGAGGATGAAAGAATCCTTCTTCTTCTAGTGGGAGAGAGGCCTACTTCCTGGTCCACTGATAACGTTGTTTGAGGACTGTTGAAAATCATGCTTTCCTGGCATTGTAGCTATACAGGACTGAATTAGCCACGGGTCACAGTGACAGGCAGAGCCTCATTACAACATGACTGTTTTACATTTAAGAGGGTGGTGATCTTATACTGAAAGATGCCATAGTCAGTTTGATACAACCTTAAACCATTACTAATTGAAGATACATTGACTTCCAGTACTCACATAGGTTCTTCATTGAATGGCAAGGCTTGGAGTGCTTTACTTAACATCTGGTCCCTTGATGCTTGTGGTTTGTTTTGTTTTATTTTGTTTTGGTTTTGTCAACTTGACACAGGCTAGAGTCCTTTGGAAAGAGACAGCATTAATTGAGAAAATGTCCCTACCAGAGTAGCCTGTTCATTATTGAAACAAGTCAGGATAGGAATTCAGAAACAGGGCAGGATCCTGGCAGCAGGTGCTGATGCAGAGGCCGTGGCAGGGTGCTCTTACTGGCTTGCTCAACCTACTTTATTATAGTACCCAGGACCACCAGCCCAGGGATGGAACCATTTACAATGGGCTGGGCCCCTCCCATCAATCACTAATTAAATTGCCTTGCAGCCTGATCCTATGGGGGTAGTTTCTCAACTCAGTTTTCCTTCTTTCAGATAACTTTAGTTTATGTCAAGTTGACACATAAAACCAGCTAGTACAGGCTCTGAGCAGGCCATGGAGAACAAGACAGGAAACTGCCTTCCTCCATGGCCTCTGTGTCAGCCCCTGACTGTAGGTTCCTGCCTTGAGTTCTGACTCTGACTTCTATGGGTGATAGACTGTAAGATGAACTAGACCATTTTCTCCTTAGGTTGCTTTGGCCATGGTGTTTTATCAGAGCAATAGAAAAGCATGTAACACCATGCTGGTGAGCAAGCACAGAGAGTTTTCACTTGTTCAAGGCTGAGGAAAAGCCCATGGTTCCTGTCTTAACTGAGAAACTGTGTAGGCTTTGATACCTGCCAAAAACTACGTAAGAGGGGCTGGAGAGATGGCTCAGTGGGTGAGGACACTCGCTGCTCTTGCAGAGGACCCAGCTTTGATTGCCAGCACCCACATCAGCAGTGCACAGTCATCTGTAGCTTGAGTTCCAGGGGATCTGATGCCCTCTCCTATCCTCTGACGCCACCAGACCTGTACATGGTACACATACAAACACTTACACGTATAAAATAAAAATAATAAGATGTAAGGATACGTTAAGTATATAAGTTAAAGTTAGATTTTTGAAGTAAGCTCTCTAGTTCTTCTGTCAGACCTTAATGTGTCATCTCGGTAATCCCTTATGCTGATCTTGTTGCTTCTGACTGGTTTGATCCTACCCACAATCCCCCTTGTGAGGTTCTGGTGGTCATTCTTCCAGTTTTTTCAGCTCAGGGTTAGTTAAGGAATGGCACTTTACCTGCTTTCTTTCACCTTTCTGGAGGCTGAGGATGAACTTTGCTTCAGCCAAAGGAGCTGGCATGCTCGAGAAGAAGGGACTGCTGACTGTTCTCCTCCTTGGCTCGAGTATCCCCTTTTAAAAGATGCTTTTATGTTGGTAATTGTGTTCCTGAGAACCAGGGTTGCCTAAGCCTGACCCTTATCAGTGTATCTGTCACAGGAGTGACTTTCTCGTGCCCATTGGCCCCCAACATCTGTAAGGATTTGTCATTGTACTAGTTTTCTAAGAGGTCCTGTCCCTGCCCCCACCCTCCCACCCCACCCCACCCCCACTTACGATATTTTTCTTTTGATGGATATACTAATCCATCATCAGTTTATTACATTTTAGGGATGGAAGCAATATGCGAATGGCATGAAACATTAGCGAAAGGAATTTGGCAAAACTACTAAGTGACTGGGACCTTCTGAGGTGAGCCCTGTGAGAGTCATCATTCCAAGGTAGAGATCAGCTGTCAGCATTGGGAGGAGTCTAAACTCACTGTTGATTAATAACCAATGAGAAGTGTGGGTGACATATGCTTTACCAGGACACTCATGATGACAGAATTCCAGCCTTGTCCTGCTCACTTCATGGAAGTATGTGGACGCTATATTGAAACTAGCCATTTCTACCACCCAGACCCATGGTTTATATTTGCAATGTCTTCCTACTTTCTGGGGTGCTGCTTATTTTGATTTTTATTTATTGATTATTATTATTTTTTTAAGTCAAGGTGGCCTTGAACTTATCATAGAAATCTGCCTCCTTAGTGCTGGGATTAAAAGAGTGTACCACCAACCTTTTTTTTTTTTTAAATTATGAAAGTTCAACAGAGAAATAGCTTAGGGCTGGCTAGAAGCTACCACTCTGGCCCCAGTATAGTCATATTACTTTGAGCATCACAATTATATAAATTCTTTCAAGACCACAATTTGGGTGAGAGGAAATGAACGGGCCTAAATCATGAGTGATTGTTGGTTGTTTTCTACTGATATTCATTGTTGCCAGAATGCTCGAATATCTCCTCAAAGTCCAAGGAATAGTTTCTTCTCTCCACACAAGGGGATGGAGTGCAGATCTGACTTACCCTTAGACTCTTAATTCCTAAGTAGATTCCTAGTGAGCAACCCTAAATTGAACTGAGGAAGTAAGGACTGTTGAACAGGACTTCCTTAGCAGTGTGTGAGACCAGAGTATATATCTGGGATGACCATCTGAAGCTACATTCCTGCCACTTGAAGTGAAATTCCTTCTTTGGGCACTGTTGGGAAAGGAATTCTTTTGTGTGTCTGTCAATTAAGTAACTTTTCTCTTTCGTTGAATATGCATTCTCCTGTTGAGCCATCGAAGATAACAGAAGAAAGATAACATTGTCTGAGAACAATCATCAGAGGCTGTTCTTGGCCATTTCTTCAGAATGGGCAGGGCCCATCATGGTCCCTGTGTCAACACAGTTCTGTTTGTTTGGAATTTGGTCACCCCAGGGGGCTGGCAATCTTGGCAGAGCCTTTCTCTCCAGCAGTGCCACTGAAGAATGCATCTTGTGCAAGTTTGGGGGTTTAGACATAGTGAGCTTCAAAGTGCAGTGTGCTTCAGGGCATGGTCCAGGCCTTCCCAGTGAATGGAAGAGAGATGCCCTCTTTTCAGGAGCATGGCAGGCCCTGGGGCAGCTAAGCCTCCCCCTGTTCATTGTTTAAGAAAGCAACTTTCATCTCTACCCCATGCTTCTACCTGGCCAAGAAATGGACGAGCCTAAGGGTTGGCTGACTCAGGGCACTCAGAGCCTTTGTTCTCACTCTTGCTGATCAGGTGACAAATGCTTTTCTTTGCTTGAATTTCTTTTTTTTCTTTTTTTTTTTATTGGATGTTTTATTTTCATTTCATATGTTGTCCCTTACCCCATCCCCCACTCACCCAGGAGCTCCCTATCCCCTCATCCCTCCTCCTTCTTTTCTGCAGATGTAACCCCTACCTATACCCCCCTCACTCCCACCTCCCCACCCTCAAATTCCCACCCCTGGGGCGTCCAGCCTTCATGAGGTCAAGGATCTCTCCTTCCACTGATGCCCAGCAGGGCCCTCCACTCTTACATATTCAGCTGAAGCCCTGGATCCCACACTAAGTGCTCCCAGGCTGGTGGTTTAGACCTGGGAGCTGTGGTTGGTTGGTATTGTTGCTTTCCTCATGGGGCCACAAACTCTATGCATACACATGATAGAGCATGCACTTCCTGACTTCCACATCAGCATCTACCTTTGGTGACTGCACATGGGAGGGATACTCAGGTGGAATGGTCTTCATACAGCCCGTCCTTCAGTTTCTATCCCTCACTTTGTCTCCATATTTGCTCCCTTGAGTATTTTGTTGCTCCTTCTAAGAAGGACCGAATCACCCCCACTCGGTCTTCCTTCTTTATGGGCTTCATGTGCCCTTTGAGTTGGATCTTGGGCATTTCAAGGTTCTGGGCTAATATCCAATAATCAGTGAGTGAATACCATGTGTGTTCTTTTGTGATTGGCTTACTTCACTCAGGATGATAATTTCTAGTTCCATCCATTAACCTAGGAAACTCTCGAATTCATTGTTTTTAATAGCTGAGTAATATTCCATTGTGTAAATATACCACATTTTTTTAATCCATTCCTCAGTTGAAGGACATCTGGGTTCTTTCCAGCTCCTGGCTATTATAAATAAGGCTGCTATGAACATAGTTGAGCATATGTCCTTGTTATATGTTGGAGCATCTTCTGGGTACCCTAGGAGTGGTATAGCTGGATCCTCAGGTAATGCTATGTCCAATTTACTGAGGAACCGCCACACTGATTTCCAAAGTGGTTTCACCATCTTGCAGTCCTACCAACAATGAAGGAGTGTTCCTCTTTCTCCACACCCTCGCCAGCATCTACTATCACCTGAGTTTTTAATCTTAGCCATTCTGACTGGTGTGAGATGGAATCTCAGGGTTGTTTTGATTTGCATTTCCCTGACAATGAAGAATACTGAACATTTCTTTAGGTGCTTCTCGGCCATTCGAGTTTCCTCCGTTGAAAATTCTTTGTTAAGCTCTATACCCCATTTTTTAATGGGGTTATTTGGTTGTCTGGAGTCTAATTTCTTGAGTTCTTTGTATATATTGGATATTAGCCCTCTATCAGATGAAGGATTGGTAAAGATCTTTTCCCAATTTGTTGGTTGTCGTTTTGTCCTATTGACAGTGTCCTTTGCCTTACAGAAACTTTGCAATTTTATGAAGTCCCATTTGTCAATTCTTGATCTTAGAGCATATGCCATTGTTGTTCTGTTCAGGAACTTTTCCCCTGTGCCAAAGTATTTGAGGCCCTTCCCCACCTTTTCTTCTATTAGTTTCAGTGTATCTGGTTTTATGTGGAGGTCCTTTATCCACTTAGACTTGAGCTTTGTACAAGGAGATAAGAATGGATCAATTTTCATTCTTCTACATGTTGACCTCCAGTTGAACCAGCACCATTTGTTGAAAATGCTGTCCTTTTTCCACTGGACAGTTTTAGCTCATTTGTCAAAGATCAAGTGACCATAGGTGTGTGGGTTCATTTCCGGGTCTTCAATTTTATTCCATTGATCTTCCTGCCTGTCTCTTTACCAATACCAAGTAGTTTTTATCACTATTGCTCTGTAGTAGAGTTTGAGGTCAGGGATAGTGGTTCCTCCAGAAGTTCTTTTATTGTTGAGAATAGTTTTCGCTATCCTGGGTCTTTTGTTATTCCATATGAATTTGAGAATTTCCTTTTCTAACTCTGTGGAGAATTCAGTTGGGATTTTAATGGGAATTGCATTGAATCTGTAGATTGCTTTTGGCAAGATGGCCATTTTTAT
>NW_021605083.1:0-11735 GCF_004785775.1 Grammomys surdaster | reverse complement strand
AATACATCAGAAAGGGGGAAATAGCCTTGAACAAACTGGTACAGGGAAAGGATTACTGAACTGTATACCAATGGCTCAGTCACTAAGTTCAACTGTTGACAATGAAACCTCATAAAACTAAGATTCTTCTATAAGACAAAGCACACCATCTTTAGGACAAAACAGCAACCAACATATTGGGGAAAGACCTTTGCTAACCCTACATCCAATAGAGGTCAAACATCCAAAATATACAAAGAACTCAAGTAGTTAGACTCTAGAAAACCAAATAACCCAATTAAAAGTATTATACATATCTAAACAGAGAATTATCATCTGAGGAATCTGGAAAGGCCTAGAAGCAGCTAAGCAAATGGTCAAAGTCCTTAGTCATCAGAGAAATGCAAACCAAAATGACCCAGAAATTCCACCTTATACTAATTAGAATGGCTAAGATCAAAAATTCAGGGGACAGCAGATACTGGGGAGAATGTGTGGAAAATGTACACTCCTTCATTGCCTATGGGATTGTAAGACCCTAGACCAGTATATGACTGAGTCCTAATAGTTGGTCACCTTTAAGAAAAATACAAGGGACATTATAATTTCTCTTTTTGTTTCTCTGTCTCAAAAGGTCTAAAAACTTCAGGCAAGGCAGCTTGTCTCATCTGGGATACAGGCAAGCAAAGATGGGTCAGGAACATATGTCCAATACAGTTCCCCAGTCAACCTTGTCAGTGCACTCAGCAAGCTCACAGGTTGGCATCCTTCTTTGTTTCAGCAACAGTATTTCTCATGAATCTTTTTATACTTCCATGGGCCTCTTCCACAATACCTTGTCCTTGAGGATTATATAAGAACCCCATAATAAACTGTTGACAAAAGTCTCCATTGCTCCACTAGAATTGCCAGATCCACTATTTTTTTTTTTACTGGATATTTTATTTACCTTTCAATGTTATCCCCTCTCCCATTCCCCTCCAAAACCCCTAGCTCATCCCCCTTCCTCCTTCTTCTATGAGGGTGTGCCCCCACCCATACACCCATTCATGCCGCCCTGCTATCGAATTCCTCACCACTAGGGCATCAAAATGTTCAAGGACAACAGCCCTCCTCTTCCACTGATGCCTGACAAGGCCATCCTCAACTACCTGTACAAGTGGAGATATGAGTCCCTCCCTTTGTGTTTCCTAGTTTGTGGTTTAGACCCCGGGAGCTCTAGTTGAGTATTTTGATACCCCTTCTAAGAAGAACTAAATCACCGAAACTTTGGTTTTTTTCTTAATGAGTTTCATGTGGTCTGTGTGTTGCATCTTGGGTATTATGAGTTTTAGGGCTAATATCCACTTCTGAGTGAGTACATACCATGTGTGTTCTCTTGTGATTGGGTTACTGCACTCAGGATGATGTTTTCCAGTTCCATCCATTTGTCTAAGAATTTCATGAACTCATTGTTTTTAATAGCTGAGTAGTAATCCAATGTGTAAATTTACCACATTTTCTGTACCCATTGCTCTGTTGAAGGACATCTGGGTTTTTTCCAGCTTCTGGCTATTATAAATAACACTGTTATGAACTAGTGGAGCGTGTGTCCCTGTTGTATGTTGGAGCATCTTTTGGGTATATGGTATACCCAAAAGGAGTGTTATAGCTGGGTCCCCAGGTAATACTATGTTCAGTTTTCTGAGGAACTGCCAGACTGCTTTAAACAGTTGTTGTACCAGCTTACAACTGCACCAACAATGGAGGAGTAATCCTCTTTCTCCACATAATCAACAGCATTTGAGGTCACTTGAGTTTTTGATCTTAGTCATTCTGACTGGTGTGAGGTGGAATCTCAGGGTTGTTTTGATTTGCATTTCCCTGATGACTAAGGATGTTGAACATTTCTTTAGGTGCTTCTCGACCATTCCAGTTTCCTGAGTTCAGAATTCTTTGTTTAGCTCTTTACCCCATTTTTGAATCAGATTATTTTATTGACTAGAGTCTAATTTCTTCAGTTCTTTGTGTACCTTGGATATTAGCCCTCTATCATATCTAGAGCTGGTAAAGATCTTTTCCCAATCTGTTGGATGCCACTTTGTCCTATTCACTGTGTCCTTTTCTTTACAGAAGCTTTGCAGTTTTATGAGGTCCCATTTGTCAATTCTTGATCTTAGAGCATAAGCCATTGGTGTTCTGTTCAGGAACATTTCCCCTGTTCCTAGGTATTCGAGGGTCTTCCCCATCTTCTCTTCTATTAGTTTCAGTGTATCTGGTTTTATGTGGAGGTCTTTGATCCACTTGGACTTGAGCTTTGTACAAGGACATAAGTATGGATCAATTTGCATTCTTCTACTTGCTGACCTCCAGTTGAACCAGCACCATTTGTTGAAAATGCTGTCTTTTTTCCACTGGATGGTTTTTGCTCCTTTGTCAAAGATCAAGTGACCATAGGTATGGTGGTTCATTGCTGGGTCTTCTATTCTATTCCATTGACCTTCCTGCCTGTCTCTGTGGCAATACCACGCAGTATTGGTCACTATTCCTCTGTAGTACAGCTTGAAGTCAGGTATGGTGATTCCCCCAGAATTTCTTTTATTGTTAAGAATAGTCTTTGCTATCCTGGGTTTTTTTGTTATTCCAAATGAATTTCAGAATTGCTCTTTCTATGTCTGTAAAAAATTGAGTTGGAATTATGATGGGGATTGCATTGAATCTGTAAATTGCTTTTGGCAAGATGGCTATTTTTACTATATTAATCTTTCCAACCCAAGAACATGGGAGATCTTTCCATCTCCTGAGATCTGCTTTGATTCCTTTCTTCAAAGACTTGAAGTTCTTGTCATGCAGATTGTTTGCTTGACTGGTTAGATTTACACCAAGCTATTTTACATTATTTGTGACTATTGTAAAGGGTGTAATTTCCATAATTTCTTTATAATCCTGTTTATCTTTTGAGTAGAGGAAGGCTGCTGTTTTGTTTGAGTGAATTTTATATCCAGCCACTTTGTTAACTTTGTTTATCAGGTTTAGGAGTTCTCTGTTGTAAAGTTTGGGGTCACTTAAGTATACTATCATATCATCTGCAAAGACTGAAATTTTGACTTCTTACTTTCCAATTTGTATCTCTTTGACCTCGTTTTGTTGGGTACTTGCTATGGCTAGGACTTCCAGTACTATATTGAATAGGTAGGGAGAAAGTTGGCAGATTTGTTTAGTTCTTGATTTTAGTGGGGTTGCTTCAAGTTTCTCTCCATTTAGTTTGATGTTGGCTACTGGTTTTCTGTATATTGCTTTTACTGTGTTTAGGTATGGGCTTTGGATTCCTGATCCTTCCAAGACTTTTATCATGAAGCAGTGTTGAATTTTGTCAAATGCTCTCTCAGAATTTAGTGATATGATCATGTGTTCTTTTTCCCTTTGAGGTTGTTTATATAGTGGATTACAATGATGGATTTCCGTATTTTGAACCATACCTGCATTCGGGGGATAAAACCTACTTGATCATGATGGATAATTGTTTTGATGTGTTCTTGGATTCTGTTTGCCAACAAACAGAAATCTGTTTTATTGAGTATTTTTGCATCGATATTCATAAGTGAGATTGGTCTGTTTTCTTTCTTTGTTGGATCTTTGTGTGGTTTAGGTATGAGCCTAATTGTGGATACATAGAACAAATTGGGTAGTGTTCCTTCTGTTTCTATTTTGTGGAACAGTATATAAAGAATAGGTATTAGGTCTTTTTTCAAGGTCTGATATAACTCTGCTCAAAAATCATCTGGTCCAAGACTTTTTTTTGGTGGGGAGATTTTTAATGACTGCTTCTATTTCTTTCAGGGTTGTTGGACTGTTTACATGGTTTATCTGGGACTGGTTTAACTTTGGTACCTGGTATTTGTCTAGAAAATTGTACATTTCATCGAGATTTTCCAATTTTGTTGAACATAGGCCTTTGTAGTAGGATCTGATTTTTTTTTCATTTTCTCAGTTTCTGTTGTTCTGTCACCATTTTCAGTTCTGATTTTATTAATTTGGATACTGTCTCTCTGACCTCTGATTAGTCTGGCAAGGATTTATCTGCCTTGTTGATTTTCTCAAAGAACCAGCTCCTGGTTTTATTGATTCTTTGCATAGTTTTTTTATGTTTCTACTTGGTTCTTTTCAGCTGTGAGTTTGATTATTTCCTGCCGTCTACTCCTCTTTGGTGTTTTTGCTTCTTTTTGTTCTAGACCTTTCAGGTGTATTGCCAAGCTGCTTGTGTATGCTCTGTCCAGTTTCTTTTTGTAAGCACATAGAGCTATGACTTTTCCTCTTAGTACTGCTTTCATTGTGTCCCATAAGTTTTGGTATGATGTGTCTTCATTTTCATTAAATTCTAGAAAGTCTTTAATTTTTATCTTTATTACTTCCCTGACCACACTATCATTGAGTAGAGTGTTGTTCCATTTCCACATGAATGTGAGCTTTCCATTGTTTTTGACATTACTGAACAAAACCATAAAGGATATAACAATGGAAGTAGAAATAATAAAGAAATCACAAAGGGGGACTACCCTGGTGACAGAAAGAAATCAGTAGTCAGAGTCACAAGCATCACCTACAGAATACAAGAGATGGAAGAGAGAATCTAACAGGCAGAACATACTATAGAAAATATTGACACAACTGTCAAAGAAAATGAAAAGTGTAAAAAGTTCCTAACCCAAAACATCCAGGAAATTCAGGACACAATGCGAAGACCAAACATAAGGATAATAGGTATAGAAGACAGTAAAGATTCCCAACTTAAAGGACCAATAAAGATCTTCACAAAATTATAGAAGAAAAGTTCTCTAATCTAAGGAATGAGATGCCCATAAAAATACAAGATGCCTACAGAACATCAAATAGACTAGACCAGAAATGAAATCCCTCCCATCACATAATAATCAAAACACTAAATGCACAAAGCATAGAAAGGATATTAAAGGCAGTAAGGGAAAAAGGCCAAGTAACAAATAAAAGCAGACCTATCAGAATTACCCCAGACTTCTCACCAGATACTATAAAAGTCAGAAGATCCTGGAGAGATGTCATACAGACAATAAGAGAACACAAATGCCATCCCAGGCTACTATACCCAGCAAAACTCTCAATTACCATAGATGGAGAACCCAAGATATTCCATGACAAAATCAAATTTACAAAATATCTTTCCACAAACTCAGCACTCCAAAGGATAGTAGCGGGAAAGCTCCAATACAAGGAGGGAAATTATAGATACCCTAGAAAAAGCAAGAAAGTAATCTTCTTCCAACAAATCTAAAAGAAGATAGCTACGGAAACAATGCCAGTGCCAATAACAAAAATAACAAGAAGCAACAATCTCCTTTCCTTAATATCTCTTAACATCAATGGACTCAATTCTCCCCAAAAATACATAGACTAATGTCCCTGCCTGAGCTACTGCTCAGGTCCTCAGATCAGTCACCAGGGTCTAGGGAGAGAGAGAGAGTGGGGATGGAGGGACAAGACGAATACTGGAGACAAGACAGGGTGTGTGATTATGTCCCATATAGCGAAAGGAAATCCTGGGTATTTATACACTTTACCATATGCCTTGCCACCATGGATAAGCTGCTGAACACAGCTGGAGGTACTTTACCAAGTGTGCCTTGCAGCTCGGAGGACTAAACAGCAAAATAAGATATGTTAGAAAAACAATATGTTTATCAGAGTGTGCTCACCTGTTGTAGGCTGTTGAAAAACAAATATATGGCTCCATATGGCTGCAAGCATGATAGCTGCTTTCTGCTAGGTGTCGGCTCCCAACAGACTAACAGATTGGATATGTAAACAGGACCCAAGGTTTTACTGCATATAGGAAACCCACCTCAGTGAAAAAGACAGACACTACCTTAAAGTAAAAGGCTGGAAAACAATTTTTCAAGCAAATGATCCTAAAAAAACAAGCTGGAGTAGCCATTCTAATATCGAATATAATCCACTTTCAACTTAAAGCTATCAAAAAGGATAAAGAAGCACATTTCATACTCATCAAAGGAAAAGTCAACCAACATGAATCTCAATTTTGAACATCTATTCGCCAAATGCAAGGGCACCCACTTTCATAAAGGAAACCTTACTAAAGCCCAAAGCACCCATTGCACCTCACACAATAATAGTGGGAGACTTCAACACCCCACTCTCAGCAATGGACAGATCATGGAAACAGAAAATAAACAGAGATACAGTGAAACTAACAGAAGTTATGACCCAAATGCATTTAACAGATATCTATACAACATTTCATCCTAAAACAAAAGAAGATACCTTTTTCTCAGCACCTCATGGTACTGTTGCCAAAATAGACCATATAATTGGTCACAAAACAAGCCTCAACAGATACAAGAAAACTGAAATAACCCCACAAATCCTGTCAGATCACCATGGTCTAAGCAGTAAAGTGTTTAAGCATCAACAGCACCAGAGAAGAGACTGTTTGGTGGCTTGAAGTCACACTTGGCCTGGCTTGCAAAGAATCCTCTCTGTCCCATCTGATGAGTCCCACGGTCACTAGGCCCCTTCTGCTCCGTTCCCCTTAAAGAGGCTCCTGATGTTGCCACTTAGAATCCTACGACACTGAGGTTGGAGGGACATGTCACTTCTTGATATCAGGAGTTCTAAGCTAGGCTGAGCAATATAGCTGGGCTGGAAGAGGTGCTGGAGGATCTCAGTACTGTCTAAAGCCAATCTCTGCTAGCCAAATGTGCATGCACTTGATATGTTTTGATCATGATTCAGACTCTTAGGTGAACAGAATATTTTCCTGGTTTTGTGACAATCTTGATATGTATCCCAGGCTGACTTGAAACTCACAATGGTTCATGTCCTACACTCTGTATCATGTGAATGCCTGGGGCCTGTGAAGCCTAGGATAGTGCTGGAGTTGGAGCTGTAAGCCATCATGTGGCTGTTGAGAATGTGTTGTGTCAAGATGCATTTGTGAAACCCCAAAGACCAAAAAGAAGCCATCTCTGTTGCAATAATACCATTAGGGTCTTTTTATTACAAGCTTTGGTTTGGGCTCTCCTCCAACCCAATCCTGAGAAAGCAGGACAGAAATGGAAAGTGGAACGGCCTCAAACTCCCCATCAAGACAATTTGTACCAGAAAATAGGAGCAAATGAGGGGGTGAGGGAGGGGTGTCTAGTCTGCCAAACATCTAATAGAATGAGAAGAAGTCAACAGGTTTGTGCCCTGAAGCAAGACTCTATAGAATCCCAAAGGGTCTAAAAGTACATCTGAAACAATCAGACTAACTTTTCTTTGACAGTTGCTAGAAAGTAGATAGGGAGTAAACTGGCCAAGGTCAAGCCATGGGATCCTTCCTGGTACATGGTGCTTGGGTTCTGCTGCAGGTCAAATTCTCAGGCTTTTTCCCAAGAGATAATAGGTTCAGCCTCTCAAATTCAATCCCAGTTCTCAGAGCAGCCAGCTCACTTAGGAGTTGAGCTATCTCTACCACCCACCCCTTTTTTTGAGACAGGGTCTCACTACGTTACCCTGGCCTGGCATCAAATTCAGATAACCAGCCTCTGCCTCCCAAGCAGTGCTGTGGTTAAAAGCATTTAAGATCATGGTCAGCTTTGCCTAATCTTTTTAATTTCTGTTGTTTGCTCTCTTTACAATGAACTTTTTGCTGCTGTGAACATGGTCTCTACATAGTCCTTGTTGACCTACAAGTCAATACACAGACCAGGCAGTCTTCAATGAGACCATCCTGCTTTTGCCTTCAAAGTGCTGGGATTAAAGGCATGTACTGCCACACCTTGCTTTTTATATTAAATTTACAGCAAGGCTTTAGTGGCACAGGCCATTAAACTTGGAAAACCTAGCCTGGAAGAATATGGGTTAGAGGCCACCACAAAGTAGATAGGGAGACTCTCATGTTAGAAAGTAAAGAGTAGGTGTATGTTTTGAAATGCTGTCCTGGTGTCCACGAGCCATAAACCTTTTCATTATATCAGCTGTGGTTACTTGATCACATCTATTGACCTTCCATTCTGGGAGAGACAAGAGACCCTCACCTGAGGTGCACCCATGCCAGCTGTGTGCAGTTCTGCCCTACCAGATCCTGGTTTCAGGAGACTGAGTTTACTGGAGGAGATGGTTAACTGAAGGAAGAAATCAGTTTTCACCTCCATGGGCATGTCATGTTGGGTTGAGACTCAGAGTTGTTACTATCTGGGGGTCACTTAGGCTCCTGTAAGTAACCTCTGACCCATGTCCCTGTATAAAAATCCCATAAATTCATTGGCTGGCCAAGTTGGAACTTTGTGGGAAGTTCCTATGTCACCATTGGAGGTTTACCTGGGATGACAACTTATTAGTTCACATCTACCCAGGGATTGTTCTTAGAACAGGGTTGACCTTAGCTGACCTGGCCTGAGGGTCAGTCAAGAGGGTCTGCAAGAGAGAGAGTGGGGATGGAGGGGCAAGAGATTCTAAGAATGGAGATAAGTCAGTTGTCTGATCAAATCTCTTTTATTGAAAAGCAATTATGCACATATAAGCACAAGCAGGGGAGTGCAGCTGGAGACCTTAACCAGGAGTGCCTTACAGCTGGGGACACTAAACAACAAGTCCAGGACATGTCTGAGAGAAACAAGATGTTGATAAACAAGCTGAGTGTGCTCAGCTGTTGTTGGCTGCTTGCAAAAATATCATGCTAGAAAAACAAGTCTCTTGTCAAGGTGGAAAAGTATCAACCTGCAAATATATGGCCTGAGATGGCTGCAAAAATGATAGCTGCTTTCTGCTAGGAGTTGGTTCCCAACACTTAACCTTGTACATATTAGGAAATTGCTCCATCACTGAGCCTCATTCCCTGCCTAATTTGCTTATTTACATATTCCCATCCTTATATATGTTTGTATGGATGCATGAAAGCATGCATGTAATGATTTATTGGGCTGAAGCCTATTACTACATTGTCAGAATGGAAGCTCACTTGTAGACATGTAGGTAGTCCAGGCTAGCCTTGATCTCAGCCGTCTGCTTGTCTCCCCAGTGGTATGGACCAACACACATGGTTGCTAGCCACAAAGCTTCAGTCCCACCTCACCCCACTTCCCACACAGAAAGGTTTTTTTTTGAACCTCAGGCTGTCCTGGAGATTATTAGATAATCCAGGGTGACTTTGAACTCAACAGAGCATCCCAGTCTCAATAATAATAATAATGTTATAAAAATAATAATCTGTAAGGGTGAGATTATGTTTCCCTAATTGGTTCTTGATTTGGTCAATAAAGAAGGCAGAATGCAATTGCTGGGTGAACAGTCAAGGTGAGATTTCTGCGACCCAGGAGGAAGGGAAAAGGGGCATGAATAGAGCATGCCTTTGCCCAGGCTTTGAAATTGGAGGCATGAACAACCATGTAAGACCTTGGGAGGCTAGAAACCATGGCATATGGCACTGGTGGATAGCTCAAATGGGCTAGTTGATAAGGTTTGGGGAGGATATTCTGTGTGCAGCAGTTGTGTTATCTGGCAAGTTCTTAATTAATAAAGCTGACTAGTGTTTTTCTTCCACTGAGGTTAGGTGGGCAGAGAAAGAGAGAAGCTCTTAGGGGCCTGTAGATTGTGGATTGTGGGCTGGTTGCAGTCAATTTTGGGATAACCTGGAAAGAGGTAAAGGAATCGCTAGAGATCTCAGTACTAGTCAAGCTCCCGAGAAGGATGTAAGCTTGGGCTTTCTTGTTTTGGTTTGGTTTGGTTTGGATTTTTGTTTTTTCGAAACAGGGTTTCGCTGTGTAAGCCTGGCTGTCCTGGAACTCATTCCATAGACCAGGCTAGCCTCGAACTCAGAAATTCACCTGCTTCTGCCTTCCAAGTGCTGGGATCAAAGGTGTGCACCACCACTGACTGGCTGTTGTTTTTTAAAATTACCTGCAACAATAATCCAACTTAGTAAAATTTAGAGTCATGAAATGTATGCAGTACTACATTCTCAGCACCAAAAGGAGAGATGATTAAAAATGATAGCTGCATGTTTTCTTAAAGTTTTATTTTATGCTTTTTAGACTGGGTCTCTCTTGTATACCCTTGGCCTAGAATTATTTTTTTTCTTCTTTCTTTCTTTCTTTCTTTCCTTCTTTCTTTCTTTCTTTTCTTTTTTTTTTTTTTGGCAGATGGAACAAACTCCAAAGACTTTATTTTTTCTTAGCCTTTCTACCAGCTAAGACAAAGTTCTCTATGTAAGGAAAAGATTGCCTCATAGCCACAAGTTGCATATTCTATAAAAACAATCACCATGAAAACATACCTTTCAAAAACACATTGAAATCGTTACACGAAAGAAATTACAACAGGATTATTGATTAGATATTTTTGTTTTCAAACTTAGACCTAATTAAACATTTCCCATCAATCTTTCTCCCCACAAGTTCACCATAACCCCAAAGCAACAGTTTTTTGTCATTGATCAATAAACTTCAAGCAAGCCAGTCTATAGCAGCAAATTTTTTCCTATGCTTAGCTGACAATTTGCATTTACAAAGAAACAGATCTTACAAAGAAACAGAACTTATTTTTGAAGTCTTGATAAAAGGCTAATCATCTGTTCTCTATTCTTATAGAATTATAGAACTATGCATATGAAAATATTGTTTTAAATAGAAATAGTATATATTTATAATAACTCATTATAAAATGATATATTCTTTATTTATAGCTCTACCTTCTCATGATGCACACCCAAACCTGTGATCCCTAGGTCACAAGGTCCAGAAACTCAGACAAACCTAGAATGAATATTTGCTTTGACCATTAACTTCTCCAAAGCCTACTTTTCTCTTCCAAATGCAAAATAGTCGTGTAGGTGTGAAATCTCACTGCATTCCTATTCTAACCTATGCAGCCCTCAACAGAGGGACGCATTCTGCCTTAACTATAACATTATTAAAACAAATGATCTCTTTAAACTTTCTACCAGTTACTCTAACTTCCTTTTTTTTCTTTTTAATTTTTTTCTCAAATTATAATTAATTCACACAGAGATATAAACACAGAAAGACAGGATGTGGGGAAGGGAATGACACTGGAGTGTGGGTGTTCAGGGGGAATACAGATATCTTCAGAACCGGGTATCGGCTGGGTGAAGGTTCAGGGGACAAGTCACTATGACTCTGCCTATGACTCGCTTGTCCTTATCTCAGTTGGTATTGTCTGCCAAGGCTACCTATTTACAAGGTCTATGACTACTCAGGCTTATAAATTTCCACAAAAGCTGCCTGTTGACATTAGCTTATAGCCATCTGTTTCAATGTTTTTCCACTGAGACCCAAGACTTGGTGTTAGTATACATGTATGACAGGCCTATTGTGGATTTTAGGCCTAGGGCTGATTTTAGGCCTTCAGTGGGTAAGCAGGGCTGCCCCTGACATCTCCTCCCTTCTCTAAGTATAGAAGGGCAGTGGCAATTCTAATCTTGCAAAGGCGGGGATAGAGGCCTGACCTCCAGTATTTGAAGGGGACCTTGTAATGGCTCCAGTCCCCCTGTCATTGTCCAGTGAGGCATGAGGGCCATACCCATCCCGATGTCTTTATCTTGGAGAGGGGATACCTTTGACATCAACCCCTATGCAGTCAGGCTTGTCCCTCAGGGAACCCAGATAGATATTTTTATCTTTTATTGATATTCCCTTGCAGTGCTTAGCCTCGCAGTCTAAGCAAGAATTCAGATCGCCTGTCAGAGGGGGTTCTGGGTGGCCCCTCTCTGCTTGGTCTAGGGG